>NC_041394.2:25096469-25396469 GCF_900747795.2 Erpetoichthys calabaricus | reverse complement strand
GTTGTGGGGTAAGTTAAGTGTGATTAAGAGTATATTGACTTTCTAATGCAGTAACAAATATGCTGTCAACCCAAACAAATTAACCATTAGAATGTTTTTAAAACATCCTAGTAGGGACAGCAGCAACAAGAACATGCATGGTAGAAAAACCATTCAAGTAATCACTAGCAACGAGTCTTACTGTAAAAATAAACAATATATAAATGAAATATAACATTTCATTTGAAATCCAACTATATCCAGTTAAGAGTTGTGGGACACTGAAGCATACTCTCTCCCACAGCACTGAACACAATCAAGCAACCAAAGCTGGCCAGGATCCTAGCTCACTGATGCACAAACTCATACACAAATCAACACTCATACGGGGCCAAATTAGAGCCCCCAGTTAATAGCCTTGGGGAGATGGAAGGTAAATCAAAGAACCTAGAAAACAACCCATGAAGATTCAGTGAGAATTTGTAAACTCCACATGGACTACAAATGGGAGTAAGAATTACACTGAATGTATGAGGTAGCAGCACTGACTATTGTGCCACTGAGCCACCCAAGCAAATATAGCCATATTCAAAATAATAACATAAAAATAGGAGTTTATTTGGTACACTTTTTTTAGTTTCATATATTTTTTAACTAATACAGTTCCTATTTCCAATAATGGGTCAGTATTGCAACTATAATTTCACAATTTCCAGCTGGTAAAAAAAGAGACCTTCAAACTAACCTTGAAAAGAATGAATCTGGAACCCAAGTTAATGTTTGCCTTGATGTACTGAATCTAAAAAAGAAAAAAATATTAATGAAAATAAATATAAAAGGTACCGTACTTTATCTGCACCTGCACAAAACTTAAAAAATAAATGAGCAAAAAACACAGGAATAGAATGTTTTCACTGAAATGTGGGGAAAAAACTTACTGTTAGAAAAGTGGGATGGCCGTGGGTTTTCATTGCTAAAAATGTATGTCTATTTTAATTATCATAATAGACACACAGGTATAATATTTGTTTACATTTTCATATAATTACTATTTTGAGTGTAAAGGTCTGGGTTTGACTCTTAAGTAATAATGTGAACTTTTTTTAATGCTTTGCACTATATTTCATGTTGTTGCCAATTTGGGATTGATAAGTCACATTTACAGTACAATGCATATAGAAAAGAATCAACCCCCTTCAAAATATTCACATTTTGTTGCTTTGCAGCCTGAAAGAAAGACACACACAAAAAATATTTTTCCAGCTGTATTTACTCAATGCAACTTATAACAGGCAAGTGAAAGATATCATGGCACCATTCAGGATGGATGGATGGATGGTCATCACCCATCCATGTCAGTACTTTGTCAAACTCCTTTTTGCTTTGATTCCAGCCATGAGTCTGTTGGGATTCTTTTCTACCAACTTTGCACATCTAGACTGTGTAATATTTGCCCACTTGTCTTTACGGAACTGTTCAAGCTCAGTCAAACTGGATGGTGACTGTTGGTGGACTACAACCTTTAAGTCACTGCAAAGATTTTCAATAGAGTTCAAGTCTGGGGTCTGACTCGGCCATGCAAGGATATTCATCTTTTTCTCCTTCAGCTACTGTGTGGTCAATTTTGCTGGGTGCTTCGGGTCATTGGCTTGTTAGAAAGTGAACCTTCTTCCCATTAACAATTTTATGGCAGAGGGCAGCAGGTTTTCCTCAAGAATTTGATGGCATTTTGCCCCATCCATTTTTCCTTCTACAGTATCTTGACAAGTGCAGAGAAGCATCCCACAACAGGATGCTACAACCTCCATGCTTTACTGTAGGTATGGTGTGTTCTTTGGATGGTAAGTTGTGCTTTCCATCAGATATACCGTTTGGAGTTGAGGCCAAATATTTTGATTTTGGTCTCCTCTGACCACAACACCTTTTTCCATTTGGCCTCAGAATATTCAAGGTACGTTTTGGCAAAGCTCAATCAAGACTTGATGTGGCCTTTCTTAAGAAGTAGCTTTTTTCTTGAAACACTCCTATATAAGTCACAATTGTGGAGAATCTGTGATATTGTTGTCACATGCACACAATGACCATTCTCTGCCAAAAATTGCTATGACTGCTTCAAAGTTGCCAGAGGCCTCTTGTTAGCCTCTCTGTCCAGTTTCCTCTTCGCTCTTCCATCCAGTGTGGAGGAACGGTCTAATCTGGGAAAGGTCCAAACACATTCCAGTTCTTGATTATGGACTTCACTGTGCACCTACAGATTAATAAATGCTTTGATTTTTTTTTTTTTGTCTCCATCTCCTGACTTTTTCCTGCCCACAACTTTATCACTGAGATCTCTGACAGTGCCTTGCTGCCCACAGTTGACTGTTTGTTTCCAGCTGCACTTTAAAGCACTGAAATGCTCCATGAATAGGTGAACAAATCAGAATGATTACAACTGATCACAGGTGGAAGCCAAATAACTTGGTGTGCAATGGAGAAGGTGATTAGTTACAGATGACGGAGTATTGTTTAGGAGGGTGCGATCTGGTGTTTCTTTTTTTCTTTTTTTTTTCCTTAACTGTTGCTATTGTGTCTTTCACTTGGCTATTTTAAATTGCATTGAGTAAAAACAGCTAGAAAAATATTTTTGTGTGTATGCATCTTCATTTCAGGCTGCTGATCCTGTGACTGGACAGACCCTGTTCCTTAAATTTTAGGACTTCTAGCCGTGTTTACCATTACTATCCATATATTATTTCAAAACACAGCTGTGAATTTTAGTATACACTGATCTGAGCAAGTAACATATACTGACCCACGAGAGAAGCAGCATAAGCGTCTAGAAATGTCTGGCTGTAAAACAGACTCACATTTGTTATGTAATGGAGATATGACATGGTGAAAGTGTGAACGACTTACTAAAAGTCTCACAAAGCAGGCTAGGATCCTCAAGATGCCCAAGTATGGCCTTACCCATGACAGCCAGACCCCAATTATCACAGACACGCTTTGGCCTGCACAGGCCTAGAAAAGGGGCCTAGGGTTAAAAGTTCAACAATATACTTCTAAATGTTCCAAAACATACCTAGAGTGAAAAGCCATATAACATCTGTCTCAATGAAACAAATCCAAACAATGAATCTTTATAAAGCGAAGTAGTTATTTTAAAGAATGCACAAAATTAGTAAGGCAAATTAAACAAGGTCAAAAAGGCTTTGTCAACATGAAAATCAAAGTTGAAGTAGTCCCAATATATAACCCAGAATAAGTAACCAAGAAAAACATAAAAAAAGAAATAAATAAAAGGGAAAAAATTCTCTCAAAACAACTCCAGCAACACTCAACGATCCACTTCTGTGTCCTAAATACAATATAAAGGCAGACGAATGGCCCAGCAGCAGTGATGTCAAGGTGAGCCCACCTCCTGGGTTTCCACCCACAAAACCAGGGCTGTAGAGTTGGAGTTGGAGTCGAGGAGTCGGAGACAATTTTGGGTACCTGGAGACTCCGACTCCTAATAAATTTAAATTGCAATTAAAAAAAAATTACAGCAAATTCAAATGTCCCATTTCATAAACAATAGTCATAATTAAGTACTTATCTGATGTAAGAATAAAGCCCAGTACATAGTTGTGTTACTACTAGTGTGAAGTTCAGCTGAGCTATTATACAACCTGACATTCACATATTGTAATCTGGATTATGGTGCATTACAAAAAGTGTTTCATTTTACTTCAGATATAATGTGTTTAACAAGTTCATTTGCGTGTAAACAAGTGTAATGATGTAGGTGTGTGCTGTGGTCTGATGTGTGTTCAGGGGTTCTGTCTGCACTCTCCACATATACTCCCACCCAGGGTTAAACTTTAGCATAACTTTGCACACCACCTGTTCTAGAAGATTTTGAAATTTAAAAGGAACAGATTCTATATATTGTGACAGATAATGCTTCTAATATGTTAAGCACAATTGAGAAAATGAATAAAGTAGATGAAGAAACTGACAAACAGATATTAGAAGAAGACAGTTCTGCAAGTATGAAAGTGAAACTGAAGAGAAGAGTGAAATTCTTGGTAACATTGCTGAAGAAGCATCTAAGCTTATTACTGTTCAACATATGCATTGTGCTGTTCATATTCTGCAACTTGCAGTAAGAGATGGATTGAAAGATCGTCTTGTAGTTACTCTAATTGGCAAATTGAGGTAAGTAACTGTTGCAGCCATGGCCCTTAAAACTGATGCCATTTTGAAAAGACGTGCAGGAAAAGGAGCCATTTTGGATCAAACAACACGCTGGGGAAGCACTTATTTGATGGTAAAGTGTTTGCTTGAACTAAAAGACTTTCTTGAAGAACTGGACAATGAAAATGTTTTATTAACTGAAAGCCAGTGGGCACATGTAAAAGAGCTGGAAAGTCTACTTTCTTAACCCTTTACTGTCACCAAGAGGTTGCAATATGAAGATTTAACACCCAGTAAATTTTTCTTGGAAAGGAAGAGCTTGATATATTGCCCGAACAAAAGTGGAGGGTTAATAGCTGATGGCATTGTATCTTCAATGAAGAAAAGAGACAGGATAATCTGGATAATCAAATCTTGTTAGCTGCTATTTATTTTGATCCAATGAGCCGAACTTTGTTAAGCAGTGACCAGATTGCTAATGGAAAAAAGGCACTCTACGATGTAGCAGTTCACATGAAGGGATTACTACCTGAAACACCACCACTGGATGAAGCTATAAGCACTGGTAACTCAGGATCATACTCTTCAAATGAAGAATTAGACTTTGATTCCTACTTGGACAAAATGGAAGTTTTAAAAGCAAAGCGATGTCGCCTATGCGTGAAAGATAAACGACAAGTAAATGTCCAAATAAAGAGATTCCAGCAGGAGTTTTTTAAAGAGTTAAAAGAAGTTGAAAAGTATGATCACTCATCAAAACTGACTGTAGAAGAAGCCATCCTTGTTGATCCAGAGATTATTAGTGATGTGGCTAGAACTGTAACAGCAAAGCCACCCACCCAAGTCAGTGTTGAAAGACTATTTTCATCTCTAAAAATAATCAAGTCAGATTTAAGAGCTTCTATGAAAGAGGATCTGGCAGAAGCAATATTGTTTCTTAGAACACTGCATTGAGTTAATTTTGGATTGCATTTAACAGCTATTCTACTCTACAACTGTAGTTCAAGTTTAATATATAAACTGTTTTTGTTTATGTACTTAATCTTTGTTTTTGTTTTAAAACTACTGAAGAATGTGGTTTGTATTTTTTGAACTGATAAAGTTCTTGTTCCTGATTTTTATGCATGCTACTTATTGTTTTTATTTTTTTTGTTTTACTGGCCAATACAGTAGAGACTCGGCTTCCTAGCCAGTAGTTCTGAGGCTAAATGACGTGTATGTTGCGCCTTCCTTCAATCAACATGGAAAATACATCTGCATTTTAAATACAGAGGAGTCGGACTCGGAGTCAGAAGTACCGGAAACTAAGGAGTCGGAGTCGAAGAATTTATCTACCGACACCACAGCGCTGCACAAAACACAATGAATGAACATTTAAAGACACAGCACAAAAAAGGACTACTCTTGATTTATTCATTAAATGATAAACGTACTGCGGTGGGCTGGCGCCCTGCCCGGGGTTTGTTTCCTGCCTTGCACCCCGTGTTGGCTGGGATTGGCTCCAGCAGACCACCGTGACCCTGTAGTTAGGATATAGCGGGTTGGATAATGGATAGATGGATGATAAATGTAAACTCATTTAAATAATTATAATAATAATAATTATTATTGTTATTTACAGTACATTAAATGAATAATCTCCCTCATCCATTAGTCATGAGTCCTGTCTTCAATTTAAAAGCATGATCCCATGTGAAGGAGATTCCCATTTGTGAGCTACGTTTACTTTCTGGAGTTATTTAACACTATTTTATTAAAAAAAAAAAATACATAAATTTTCTCTTTGTAAGCATACAATTTGATGATTGGTCAAGTGGATTATGCCACATGAGTTACATGACATTTTTTTCTTGCCATTTTTGATAGTGTCTGCTTTTGTCCCGCATTGATCATCATAGGCTTCTGTTTTATCAGAAATGTTATGTCCATTCTCAATGACAAATATAAGATTAAATATTTTTTAGGACATCAGTAGAAACTACATGTGGTAAGGAACATATTAAAAGACAATTTTGAGTTGAGTTTTCCCTTAATATGAAACAATTAATAAACATAACAGAAATCACATGAAAACACAACAAATAACTCAAAAATTTAAAAAACATAATAAACCAGAAAATACAGAAAAGCCAGATAGCCTAGCTGAAAAACAACAACGAGCAACTGTAGCCATTTGAAACGTAAGTCATAATTTGACAGGATGAGAGGAAACTACAATATACGTATAACTATTCATTTATCACAGCTCATTAAGATCACAGTCACTTCTAGCCCCATGTCTTCTCAACTGTAACCAGCTGGTGTTACCGTACTGCTGAGAAGAGTGTATTTTTAAATACAACACAACACAGAAACAGTGCCATGGCACATTGAGATTGTGATGTACTGGCAAGAGATTACTTCTGGAAGCCAAACGTGCAATCTGGCCAGATCCAGCGCCACTTGGGGCCCTAAAAAATATTGAAGAGAAGGCATGACTTAATAAATATTTTTTAAAAGTAATGAATGGAAATTGAAGTCTAATTGTCTGAAGCTCCCTGCTTGAAAGATGTATGCTAACCTGTATACTGCCATCTCAACACTGCAGAATTTAATGTCACCTGCTGCGAACCCTAGGCTGACCCCACTGCCCAAAGGCATGTCAAAAACCTGACTAGTGGTGAGAAGGACCTGTGTGAAAAATTTAAATTCTGTGGCTTGAAAACCAAGTTGTGCATAATAAAAATACAAACAAATTGTGGTTTACCCATACAGAGATACCAAGTAAATTTGGCTTTGTCTTAAAAATATAAAAAGAATTATATTGTTCTTAAGATCACAAAGCTGCATCCACTCTACATATTAGTGCAAATGTCTCATTTGCTAAAACAGTGTATCACTTCTATTAAACAGCTGCTAGATTGGTTGATAGGCATTATTACTAAAGATGTATGATAAATGGTAAACCATGGCAGTACCAGCCTTTTATTGGGATCAGGTCAGATATCAAGATTATTTATTGTAATTTGCATATGAATAAAATGCAAATAAAAATAACACAAAATACTGGTATCAGCATTACTATCTGCGGATGTGACATAGCAAAGATCGGTATCGGCCAAGAATTGCCATATCAGTGCGGCCCAGATTAATATTTTATTATTCTCACCAATAGCCGTCAAGAAAATAATGGTCTAACTGAAACTTTAGAGACTAATGTAGTAACCACAACCTCAAGACAAATTGGGGAGAACATTTGTGAGAAGATCAACACCAGAATAAAAGTTTGTTCACAGGCAATATTTATATTGCAATTACCAGGTGAGAGACCCCGTGTAGTAGAAATAGGCACCATGCTGCACATTGGGCTCTTGTAGTTCATGTACTGTGTGTATCCATGGTGAGATCAGAGGGACACAAACAAAAAATTACAAAAGTGCAGGTGCTACAAACAAATGGTGAAAAAACAAAAATCAAAATCAAAATGATGTCGAGTCATTAAATTAAAAAAAAAATCAACAAAAAGCAAATATTTACAAAAATACTGCACTTTCCTCTTTTCTTCCACAAAATCAGAAAAGGGAAAAAATAAATAAACAAAGAAATAATTAAATACTGTTAAAGTCCCCCTATTGATATGCACAGGCTTTAATTCATGCTCACTACTCCACCTTCACTCTATTTGAAGTCCTGAAGGTTCATCAGACACCCAACCCGGCCAAAAGACGACCTCTGTAGAACCCAATACCCAAATGACGTCCTCTCGTTCCTCAATCAGACAGCACTCCGTGACGCTACTCACGTTGTGCTGACCCCTCCTCCAGGAACTCTACCATTTCCTAAGGCAATTACCGGCGCACACTCCGTAAGGAGCTGCCTCTCTCTTCAACTCTCTCGTATGCTGTTGCACTCTCTCCAGTTAGTACTATACTCTATTATTTTAAACATTTTCCCAGGACTTTAAAGCTGGCACAATCGGTTTCTTTTTAACAAGACAATGCACCGCTCGCATTACCTCCTTTCTCTTTTCCAAGAGTGGCAGAACACATGCCATAGACATGCAAGACCCGAACCATTCAGAAGCCGTGTCTCCTCCACAGATATGACACACCTCCCCCATCCTCAAGATAAGCATGCCCATGATCTTGATAGCTATTAAAAAAAAACTAAATAGCTATGCTGCCCTAGGGTGACAAGCATTGCTTTCACATTCAGTGGTGCGCTACACCACATAGTCACTTGGTTACTATACAACTATAAAATACTAACCAACCCTGTATGCTCTTATACAGTACTTACAGGAACTTACGCCACACAAGATCATGTAGATCACGTAGTAGCAAGACCCACATGTGCCATCAGTGCACAGCAGATGGTCCAAAATGCAGCGGCCCCTCTTGAATTCAACCAGTGAAGACTGGCACATGTCACTGATCATGGCTCCAGTGAGTAATGACATGCTGACTGTAATCTGCACTTATTAAATTGATTGGATCCTTCCAATTAATTTTCTCAACCGCTTTGTTTGCCTTACACTCGAGCATTATTCTCAACAACAATTCCACTTCATCGCCAGCCCAAACAAAACATTTTTTTTTCTCTCTATTGAAGTTTCCCCATGTGTAAAAATAAACTGCAAATGAATGTCTAATGTGGTGAACACTTGCCATTCCCGTTTCCACCGATGCACATATGCATATTGACAGACAGCTATGTCACATGCGTTTTCGCCTGTGTTAGTGAGGGCGGAGAGAATTTCATAAACAATGTGAAAAATCTACTGTGGACACAGACTGTTTTTATTTAAAAAAAAAAATGCAGCTTTTAAATTAAAAAGTAGTAGTGTGGATATATACAAAGAAATACTGTAAAAAAAATCCAACAGATGTACAAAGCTGCTAGAAATTTACACTAAAGTACTAAGGCTAGAAACTTATCCATCCATATTACTAACCGAAGGTTGTAAACCGGATGTCACAAACGCAGGGCGCATCGAAGCGCACGTGCACTGCAACGAGCCCGCCCATAGCTAACGACACAGCCACAGAAAACACAGAAACGAGAAGGTTGTAAACCGGATGTCACGCACACTGCCGCACTGCAACGAGCCCGCCCATAGCTAACGACACAGCCATAGAAAACACAGAAACGAGACCAGATGGATAAAAACAATAAACGAACAAAAACGAGCCCATATCTAACGACACAGCCATAGAAATAACAACAACAAGACCAGATGGATTCAGCGCCCCGCCCCAGAGTCAAACCCGAATTACTACGGAATCCACAAAGGTCCACACTACACAGCATATTTGAATCACATTACAGTAATTCATTATTAACAGTACAGCTACAGAACACACAGACACGAGACCAGATGGATAAAACCAATAAACGAACGCTCCGTATTAAACGTAAGTGCAATTATAATTCCTAACAGTAAACGACGTATAGCTAACGGAGTCACGGCTCCAAAAAGAGACAGCTCAACTAACGGAAATACAAAAACGAGCCCACATGGATAAACACAATGAACGCAGGCGCCTACAACAATGAGCGCAAGCGCTTCACGAACAGAACCAAAGGAGTCACGGCTCCAAACACCAGAAGCAAAGGAGGCACGGCTCCAAAACGAAACACTTCAGGTATCGTATAGGCAGGCTGACGTATCGTGTCTACTGGGAAACACAGTGAATGCGGCGTCTATCTATATATGTGTATGTATCTAACGGAAATACAAAACCGAGCCCACATGCATAAATGAACGAAGGCTCCTACAACGCACGCATCGAGACAGGCTATAGGTACACGAAGGCACCTACAACGCGCTTCTGAAACAGCAGAAGCACAGGAGTCACAGCTCCAAAAACAAACGGCTCAACTAACGGAAATACAATAACGAGCCTACATGGATTAATGTACGAAGACTCCTACAAAGCGCTTCAAAAACACCAGAACCACAGGAGTCATGCCTACAAACACCAGGAGCAAAAGGGGCACGGATCCAAAATGAAAAAGCTCAGGTATCTTATAGGCGGGCTGACGTATCGTGTCTACTGGGTAACACAGTGGATGCGGCGTCTATCTATATATGTGTATGTATCTAAACTTGAGGCAGTAGTGACTACTGACAGTGCCAGCAGTCAGCTACTCCACAGTGCCTGCGGTCAGTGGTCCAATTAGAATTCCTAACAGCAAACGACGTCTAGGTAACAACACACCCATGCGCTTCTGAAACTCCATATTACTAACCGAAGGTTGTAAACCCGAGTTACTACGGAGAACGCAGGTGCCTACAACGCGCTTCTGCAACAGCAGAAGCATAGGAGTCATGGCTCCAAAATGAAAGAGCTCAACTAACGGAAATACAAAAACGAGCCTGCATGGATAACAACAATGAACGCAGGAGCTACACCAGAAGCAAAGGAGGCACGGCTCCACAACGAAACACCTCAGGTATCGTACAGGCGGGCTGATGTATCATGTCTGCTGGTTAACACAGTCAATGCTGCGTCTATCTATATATGTGTATGTATCTAAACTTGAGGTAGTGGTGACTACTGACAGTGCCAGCAGTCAGCTACTCCACAGTGCCTGTGGTTAGCAACAGCAAACGACTTCTAGCTAACAACACACCCATAGGAAAACAAACACAACACTGCATGGATAATAACAATGAACGAAGGCGCCTACAACGCGCTTCTTAAACACTAGAGCCAGATGAGTCATGGCTCCAAAACGAAACCGCTTTACTACAAATATATGTCTTTCATTACATGAACACATTCCCAGGACGCTCCCACCCTCCATGATCTTACATTCCTACATATATTGGAGAGAACAGAAAGTAATTGCCATTCTTGGATTTGCGATTCTGTAGAGAATCGCGGGTCTGGTCCTTGTAGAAGATATTGATCTGATGTGGTGAAACACTCTTAGAACCTGTGTCTCTCGTTGATGCACATTTACTCCACTTAACATCTGAAAACCTTATCAGACCAAGAGAATGCATCACAATGACAGGGCTTTGGTCTTGTCAAGTCTGAATTATTATAACTCACTAGTAGTAGGAGGTCTGCAGATGATCCAAAATGCGGTGGTCCACATTGTTTTGAATCAGTCAAGACGAGTGCATGTCACACCTCTCTTCAGGTTCCTACATTGGCTCCCTGTAGCAGCACACATTAAGTTCAAATCCTTGAGGCTTGTTTACAGAGTAGTCAATGGGTCGTTGCCGGTGTAGGAGCCACTAATAAGGCCTGGTGAGGCCACCTCTGTGTGGTATCAAATCTCAATCCAGACTCTTTCCATAAGTAGCTCCTAGTTGCTGAAACAAGCTGCCGGCTCCCTCGATGTTTTTAAGAAGCAATTGAAAGCTCTACTGTTCTATGAATATTTGTAAAATTGTAAATGAATGTTTTTTTTTTGCTCTGTGAATATCTGCCATATTGTTAATTCATCATTTTGTTATGCTAGTATTGTTAATTTATGTCCTACTACACTTGTTCAAAACAGTCCCCAGATTAATGTTACTCAATTATGTTGATCTCTTTTATAAACTCACCTTGGATAAAAAGTCTGCAAAGCAAATAAATACAAATATTTTATGGTATGTATAATTGATTTATAAGGATCTGTTGAGGTAAAGTGTAAAAATAAATAAATCCCAAACCTGTTAGTTCACTGTAAGAACAACAGGCCATCTTAACAACACTGCTACAAGACAGACTCCGTTTTTGGGCAGGACACCAGTCCATGACAGGGAGCAATCAAACAAATTGTTGTCAGTGGAAGGAAAAAAAAGGAGTACCCAGAATCCTTTCAGGACAAAAGCTGAACATGTAAACTCCACTCAGACAGCCACCTGGCACAGGATTCAAATGCAGTTTGCTGAATCTGTGAGGTAGCTGCACTGACCATTGCAAAATTATGGGCTTAATGAGACTCACTACTGCCACAAACCAGACTGGATAAAGAAAACCATCACTGCAGCCATTCCTCCACATTCCTTCCCCAAACTTTATGACCCAGGAGTTATAACCTCCAGGGATCCAACAAATGTCACCAGTGGTCCATCTCCCTCCCTTTCTCTATTTTCTTTGTTGGCGAAGGTCAACCAACTCTGCTAAACAGTGACTTGACGGTCTTCTCTTATCCCGGTGGAAATTTTTACAACTCTCACCAGGATGCACTCCTCTCATTATTTCCATGTCTCCAGAACATTGATATTTGGGCCTCTTATTATTAATAGGCATAATATACACAAGGCTTCTGCAACACAATGGTTAGGCCATCAGGATTACCAAGGCCAACACACTACCTACTGGTACATATGATGACCTGACTTTCCCTCATATTATAATACAGTATAACAACTTTAACATCTTTGGTGATCTAAAAGTAGTGTCACTGCTACTAAGAAAGCAGCTCACATATACAAAAGACTGTTGTTTCACTTCTGAATGGGCCAGCCATGCTGAAGAATCTCACTACTATAAAATAAACAGGCCGCTCCATAAGCATTTGGGTCCAGGGCAGAAAAGTGGCACATAAATCACTTGTTGACCCGACAATAATATTTTTGCTTCCTCTTCATATAAAACTTGGACTGAAGTAATAATATTTTATGACAGTGATGAACAAGGAAGATGAAGAATTTTGATTTTTTTTTTTTTTTTTTTTGTCAATATGGCTTTTATTACTTTTAAAATCCATTTTCCTTTTCAAAAAACTTTATTTTTTGCTCTATCAGGCCAATCTGCATATACTATGACTTCCATAGCAGACTTCATTTTTAACTGATAACAATATGTTTTGGATAAAAATGTATAAATATTAATCAGAATTAGAATCACTTTATTGCTAGCATGTGAAACATACCAGGTGCAAAACGTGGAATACAAGACATTACCAACTCAAGACAACACAATTTCAACCCACCATTTACCTGACACTGTGCAAACCACTACACAAACAGTTTCTTGACCAAAGACATCTGCAAAGTTCAATAGCACTCTCAAATATATAGAAAAACTATACAAAATAATACAGATATCAAATAGTGCAAGTTGAGCTAGTATGAAGTATTTATGAATAGACAAACAGTGCAGTTAGCAGTTACATGTTGCTAAAAAACAGTTAGCAGTAGTCATTTGCAAGTTTATTTAGGATCAGAATACTTTGAGAAAAGAAGCTGTGGAGTTGGTGTGTAGTTTGGGTAACAATAGTACCTGTGAGGTACAATTTAATGAACAGATGGCTGCTGGGGTGTTTGAGGTCAGCTGCAATCTTTCCTGCTCTCTTTTTTGCTCTGGCGAGGAACTTATCTTTTAATGTTGGAAGAAAACAGCCAATGATCTTCTCAGCTGAACAAATCTCCTGCTGCAACCGAATCTTAGAAAGAGAGGAGACAGAAGGAAACCAAACTGTGATGGAGGAGGTCATAATACTCTCAAAGATGGCTGATTAAAATTTTAGAAATACCTGCTTTGATACGACAAGCTTCTTAGGCTGGTGAAGGAAGAACAATCTCTGCCTGGCTTTCTTGATGATGGAGGTAATGTGCAAGGCCTATTTTAATGTATTAGTGAAAGTAGGAATTTAAATGAAGGAATCACAGACACAGCCTGGCCAATAATTTGCAAAGGTGGACAATTAGTGATTTGTTGGCATAAATCAATCCTCATTTCCACTGTAGTATTGAGCTCCAACTTGTTACATGAACACCATTCTACACGATGGCCCACCTCTCTGATAGGAAGACACGTCATTATTAGAAATGAGACCCACTATGGTTGTGTCATCTGCCAATTTTAGGATTTTTACAGATTTGACTATAGAACTAGAGTCATTTGTATAAATCGAAAACAAGAGAGGTGAAACAACACAGCCTTAGGGGTAGCCTACGCTAACTGACATTGGATTTGACAGAAAAGGGTCCAGTCTCACATACTGGTTCCTACCTGTCAAGAAACTCATAATACACTGGCAAACACCATAGGGTACACCTAAGTGGATTAGTTTGCTCTGAAACAACTCCAGAACAATGGTATTGAAGGCCGAGCAGAAATCCACAAACAAGACCCTTACACAGGTGATAGGCAAGTCCAGGTGCTGAAGAATGTAGTGGAGGAATAAATTAATTACATCCTCCACTGAACGATTTACCCTATGTACAAACTGAAGAGGATCAAGGAGAGGGATAGTGATGGACTTTAGGTAGGAAAGCATGAGACGTCCGAGTACTTTCATAACTACTGAGGTCAAAGCAATTTGCCTATAATCATTAAGTTCAGAGATTTTGTCTTTCTTTGGGAACGCAACAATAGTGGCTACTTTAAAGCAGTCCAGAACTTTGCCGAGCTGCAAGAAAGTAATAAGTATGTCAGTAAAGACAGGGGCTAACTGATCTGCACAATGTCTAAAAGTACCAAGTGACACTTCACCAGAGTCAGCTGCTTTCCTGAAAGGTTTTTGTAACACCTCTTGCTTCACAGAAAGTATTGGGTGGAGCAGAGGGGAATGACTGGGGTGGAAAGAAAGTTGAAGAAGGTGAATCAAACTTCAATGAAGGAGGGACAGTTGTGGGGACTGTTGATACAGTAGGCAGAGGGTTAGAGTTCAAGCAGGGTCTCAAGTCCTTATCAAACCGGCAATAAACCTCATTTGTCTGATTAGCCAAAATGGGGGAGGATGAGGCATGAGAGCACTTCTGCCTGTAATTTGTTAAGTTTTTTCAGAGAACTACATGCTGCCTCGCTGCTACAGCTAAAGCTTTTCTCCAGCTGATCTTTATAAGTGGCTTTTGCAGCTTTCAGAGCTTTAATCAAGCGCCGCTTTGCAGATCAATATTCATCCCTGTATGCCTTGTCCTTAGCAGCTCAGAGAACCACGGCTTGTCATTGTTGTATCTCACAATGGTCTTCTTAGGGAGAGACACATCTTCACAGAAGGAGATGCAAGATGTTACAATATCAGTAACTCTGTTAAGGAAGGTTTATGAGAAGCAAGATGTTTATTAACTAATAAAAAGCAACTTGTTTCTTTCCCAAATGCCCTAGTGGCGGTGAATTTATTTGGACTTGTCAAATGAAGGGCAATTTCTTAGTGGGCATCAAGGAAATATTCATATGTTACACATTCTTACAAAGCAGAGAGGTTTTGATTTTACACATGGCTGTAATGAAAAAAATGTCTTATAGTTTTTTTAAGTCACTCCAAATTTTTATAATTTCAGTATATCCAAAGTCACTCCCATATAATTATAAATCTAATTTCTGTAAGTGTGCATTATTTTTTTTTTTTTTTAACTAGGCCTTATCATTCTTAAGTAATTTTAATTTGTTTTCCTTTGCTTGTAACTATTCATATTTCTTTGACACCGTCAAATTGTGAATTTCCCATTGGGATTAATAAAGTATCTATCTATCTATCTAAAGCACTTTGAGCGCCATACCTTGTATGAAAATGTTCAATAAAAATGAATGTTGTTGTCTTTGTGTGCTAGGTGTTCCTTACTAGCCCAGTATTAGCTCTGAGAAAAGCGGTCAAACCAGTTAATGTGACATACCAGGCTGAGTATGTTACGGTTAATGAAGTTTATACAAGCAGAGAACAGTAGAATTAAAAAGAAAGCTTACATTACTGATGGGCATTCAAATATTTTTCAGTGAATCCAGTCATTTGGCCAAGTTCATGAGCAAAATCCGGATCTGCGGACTCCCAAATAACTTTTCATTCAGAACCAGTACCAATTTTAAATGTCAATAAAACATTTAAAATATTCTGACCAAAGATTGGTGCCCTTGTGTTGTTTGTGTTATTAAAATGTATTTAAAAGCTACTACTTTTACAGTGGTCACTCAGCTTGTTTTCTAGCATCTAAACATCTTCTCTTCCCTGCTCCTTATGTGCATTTGACTTCAGAATTTGTTAATGTCGGCCTCATGACAACTATTATCCGGTCTAATAAAATGGTACTCTTTCTTTAACCAAACATAATATGTGCAAATCAAACTGGTAAAGTTATTAAAACCTAAAAGCAGTAAAACTAAATAGAGCTGGAGAAGCCTACGACAAGCACACTCCAAGATTGTGTATCTTGAAAACGTTAGTCCCAAGTGTCTCTCAGGCAACTGCATAGACGTGTCTGGTGTTAAGTGTTAGACCTGAGGATTACTCGGTCAACTGTATAGGCATATCTTACGTGTCAGGCCCAAGCGTCACCCAGGCAAAAGTGTATATGTGTCTTCTCCTAGTCTCATAATGGTATCTCGTAAGAAACATTTTTCAGCAGCCCAGGTGTTGCACAGTCTTGTCAGCGATACGATCAATGATGTTGAAAAGCCTCTCATCTACAGTGATGATGAAGTAAGTCTCCCATCAGGCAGTGATACTGAACCGGACAGTGAAACTTAAACTAAATCTGATGAATCCGAAAGAGACAATTGCGTTTGGGTTTCTGTTGAACCTGCTTCTAATAAACCAGCAACACCTCACTTTGCTTTTGTGGGGCAGCCAGGAATAAAAGTGAATGTTGACAGCCAAGATCCATTTACTTACGTGAAGTTATTTTTTGATGATGACGTGATTGAAAGAATTGCCGAGACAAACCGTTAGGCTGAACTGTGTTGGGTAAATGACAGTACACCAAAGCAGATTTCCCCAATATACCACAGAAAAGACCTATTTTGACAGTATATATAGTATTAATATCATCATCATCATTATTATTATTATTAGTATCATTATTACACCTTTAACACTTCTGAATTTGTCAACTTTTAGTGTTTTGCACATTTTACAGTAGAAAGATAAGACTTAATTAAATTAATTTTCAAGCAAAAAAAAATGCAATGCTTTTTACATGTTTTTTTTTTGAGAAAAAAATGTAATGCTAAGGAGGTTAAATAGTAGGTATAATATATTGACAGATACATGCAGGTAAATATATTTCAGTTTAATTAGTTTCCTGCAGACCCCCATGACCCTGTGTTAGGATATAGCAGGTTGGAAAATGACTGACTGACTGAATTAGTTTCCTTAATACATGCATGTCTCAGGATGTACACGCTGCGATTTATTTATTCATTCAATAAAAATTTCTTACATCATACTGTATAATCCTCAGATGAAGAGTGCATAATATGGCATGTATAGTTAACTACCAAGTTTCCCTTTCAGCAAGGACTGTCTGCTCATTAGGAAACTGGCTAGAAAGAAAAGCTGCAGCCACAGTGCACTTCAGGACTATCAGTGAGGACCCCTGCTGTACAGGATCATGACTGTACAAGAAAAAAAAAGTTTCCCAAAAGCAATATTATATATGAACCCTCTAAAGATGTGTCATTCTGAATGCTGGGATCTTCAGCTAAGCAACTTTGGATGGAACAGACTTTTAATGGCATGTTCCTTTCGTGGACACAAAAAGCTGGACCTGCTGTATTCAAATGTTAATGCCTTTCTCGGTAAACCTGTGATACATCTGGACAGGTCTCACCATCTTATTGGCAACTACAAGCCTGTTACTGACAGCAACAGCTCTTCATTATCCAAACCATAAGTTCTTATTTGTGTGTGTGTGTGTGTTTGTGAGGGATGCTGTTTATTTTATATATTTTCTTTTGAGCTTCTGTAAAGTTTTAATTCCCCCACGGAGACAAATAAAGTACAGTACATCTATCAAATAGTCAGCTACAAAGTGATCTTGAGAGAAGTGAGACGCACAGCAGTGATGCTGGCTTTAATCAGCAACAGCAAGGACAGGCAGGCAAGGCTAAAGGCCATGTCACATTAGGCTACTTTTCCACAGATTCACTTTTTTTTTCTTCAAATACCATTTTGAGACAATTATATGAAAGACACGGGTACAAATGAAATCTAATTTATCTCATGATCACTAGGCATTTAATTAAGAATGAAAATAAAAATTACAAAATTAAAATGCAAGTCAATCAAAATCAAGGCAATATCGTGTATTCTAACAACATCAGCCTTGGCTACTAATATAGAAAGTGGCTGGAACGCAATCCAGCAGCCACTGCGGCCCTCCAGACACGGAGTTTGACATCCATTGCAGTAACGCATGCAAACTTCACTTAGACAATGCGCAAAAAGGTGTCATTACTTATTCTTGTGTTATTTGAACTTCCTAAAACAAATAAACCCCCTTCGAGTGGAATTAACAAATAGGACAAAAAAAGAGAGATATTAACCATACACTAAGCCAGTGCTTACATTTTACTATTTAATGAAAAAGACTTTGTGTTTAAATCGCATTCAATCGTGCGGTTACTTTTTTTTTTTTTGCATTCAACGCGTGGCGTCCGCTTTCTGAACAGGAGCCGAATACCTGATTTGAGAAAAATTTCAAGTGTCAATGAACACTGAAATTTCAGCTTAGATACCTTTCTAAAAAAAAACGCATGGTTAATAACCTCCCTACAATTTGTAGATTCGTTTTCGCAACGTGTTTTGCATTTTACTTTTGCGCACCACCGGTTATTTTGCAGATGGTAATAACATTGCAAAAGCCTCGTTTGAGGCGAAAAACGAGCTTAAGCAATAACTGCAAACCCCAGAAACAAGCCCTGTCTGACACACGCCTCAGAACACTTTTCTAGTTGCCAGCGAGGTCTACGTGCCCCGTTACTGTACAGTACCTTTTTCCTCCCACGTTCAGGTGGATGATTTCTCCGCTTCTAGACAAGTTTGCCATCTCGGGCGAATCAGCCCCTCGTACTCTCTAACTTGAGCGCTTCATTTTCGCCACAGATCCGTGAATTGTGTATTATAAACAGGAAAAAGTTGCAGTATTCATTTTCAAGTTGCGATAGACTTCCTCAAAAAGCTCTACGTCATCACTAATCTTATTCGGATGAACTCCGATTGGTGGAATGAGTTGCTTAACTGTGTGCTGATTGGGTAGAAGGCTAGTCAATCAAAACGAAAACCTCACTTCCTGCGTTGCGTATGAGTATTCTTTTAGGTAGGTGGTGTTCGTGTTCCATAGAATGAATCTCAGTCGGGCCGGTACGAATGTACGTTTAGTTCAGTTGGCTGTAGTAATTACAAGAATATAAAAGCACAACTGCACGAGATTAAACAGGCAGTAATCGTTTGGAGCGTGCTGGAGGAAAACTGATTAATCCTTTTATGATTTTAAAATTCACTCGCTAATTTGGCGACCGCATTACTTGATGAGTCGCGGTCTTGGGATTTGTAATGTATAAATCGTGAAAAGTACAAAGAAATAGCAATGTTGAGTAATCTGTCTTTTCTCAGAAAATTAAATTTGTAATTTGGAAGGTACAAAATAGAAAATTTCGTGTGATTGCTACATCTACAAGGGCGTGGCTGCCGCAATGTCCGCTGAATTCATCTTTAACCAGTGTCTTATCAGAAGTAACTAACACTGACAGAAGATGTTGTTATAGCAGAATAATTTTAAATTCGAAAATATCAATGTTTAATACCGAAAATGCCAGAAAGCATTCAGACTCCTTCCATTTTTTGCACCCTCTAGTGTGTTGCAGATTTCCCTTTAAATTTGGCATTTTTGCCCATCCATTCACACTCAATAACCCGTGATGACAAAGTGAAAACATGTTTTCAGAACGGCTTGCGAGTTTATTAAAAACCAAAAGCTAAAATCTGTCATTCATGTAAGTATTAAGGCCATTAGTTTGGTACTTTGGAGTAGCCCCTTTGGCAACAATTCCAGGCTTGAATCTTTTTCTGTAAGTCTCCTTCGGTACTGTGTCTCATCGAAGAATCCTTGGGTACCGCTGGTTTGACTTTGTGTCGAACGTGCAGCTGCTCACGGAGTCCCGAATGTGGCACATTACCTGCATTGTGAGGGAGCGGCAGTTATGGCACTTTAGGCCATGTGGTGCGATTCCTCGAGGGTTATCAGGCTCGCAGGATCCTCATTGTTGTCGACCTGAGTGGCTGGACCAGATCAAGGGGACGTCCATTTAGCACCTGGCTGTGGCAGATAGATAGGCGTGGGACTGGACCATTTGTATGCCTGTGGGGTTGCCATCCTGGAATCCCAAGGTGTTTCGTCCTGTGGTGGGTGTGGCAACACCCAGTACCAGTACCCAACCTCACCATACCTGACCTCTACAAGCTTTGCACATCTGGATTTGGGCCATTCTTCCTGGCATCTGTAAGCTGCCATCTTCAGGTCTCTCCACAGATGTTCTATAAGAAATAGGTCAAGGCTACTCAAGAACAATCAGAGACTTCTCCCAATGCTATTTTGATGTTGCCTTGGGTGAATACTTCAGGTCATTGTTGTACTTAAAAGTGAACCGTCACCCACTCTGAGGTCACATGCACTCTAGAGCAGGTTTTCTTCTAGGACTTCTCAGTATTTAGCTGTGTTCACCCTTCCCCTAATTCTGAAAAGCACTCCCATAGCATGATTTTGCCATCAGCATGCTTCACCATGGGAAAGATATTAGGGAGCTGATAAGCAGAGCCTGCTCTTCACCACACATAGTGCCTAAGAGTTCTTCCCAAAGAGTTATGTTTTTGCCTCAACAGACCAGCAAATCTTCTTCCTCGTGCACTCAGCGTCCTTTAAATGCTGTCACATGCTTTTTACTCAATATTTGCTTCCGTCTAGTGAGCCTACTATAAACGCCTGATTGATGGTGTGTTGCTAAGATGGGTGTTCATCCAACAGGTTCTCCCACTTCAGTAGATGACTTATGAAACCAAGATATAGTGACTAGTGAATTCTTGGTCACCTCACTGACCAGGGCCCTTCTTGTTCAGTTACTCAGTCTGGCCAGACAGATCACTCGAGAGAATCCTACTGGTTCCAGATTTCTTCCATTTCACAATTATAAAGGCCACTGTGTTCCTGGGAATACTGAAAGCTTTATAGGCATGTTTATTCCTTTGCACTGACTCGTACCTCACCACAGGTTAATCATTGAGTTTCTTGGACTTCATGTCATTTTTTTTTTGTCCAGACATGCACTGTGAATTGTGGATGCTATATACACAAGTGTGTGCCTTTCCAAAAGGTGTCCAATCATTTCAGTTTACCACAGTTGGCTCAAGTCAAGTTCTAGACACATCTAAGCACAAGAATTAAAGCAAACAGGATGCATCTGAGCACAATATGAAGCACCACAGCAAAGGGGTTGAATACTTTTATATATCAGAGATTGCAGTTTTTGAATTTTAATAAATTTGTATACCTTTCTGAAAGCATGTTTTCACTTTGTCATTATGTTCTATTGAGTATAGATTGATGGGTAAAAATTGTAAATTTATCAATTTAAAATTAAACCTACACCACAATTAAGTGTGCAGAAAATGAAGGAGTTGAAATACCATCCAGTGTTTGTGTGTTGTATTTATTTAGCAGATTTCATGAGATTCTTGTAAAACATTATACAGGGTGGCCCACCTCTACCATACTTCTAAAATTTTTATTTTTATACTGTATTGAGGATTTGTTCTGTTCTGTGTATTGTATTGTATTGACCCCCTTCTTTTTGAGACCCACTGCATGCCCAACCTACCTGGAAAGGGGTCTCTCTTTGAACTGCCTTTCCCAAGGTTTCTTCCATTTTTTCCCTACAAGGTTTTTTTTTGGGGAGTTTTTCCTTGTCTTCTTAGAGATTCAAGGCTGGGGAGCTGTCAAGAGGCAGGGCCCATTGCAGCACTTCTTTTGTGATTTTGGGCTATACACAAATAAATTGTATTGTATTGTAAATTGTACCGAGATGACTCCAATCTTGTTTGCCACCAGATAGGCAGCTGCGGTCGTGTTGCCTGCCTTGTTTCCTTGCTCTCTGACCCCTGGAAATCACATTTGTGGTGGCAGTGTACTGAAGCAAGATGTCCGACTTGCCATAATTCCTCTATATCTATGGCTACTATTTGGGAGCATTTCCCTGATGAAAGGATTACTAGCAAGGGTTTATGGCCACCATGTTCGCCTGACTTAACAACATGCGACTGTTTCTTGTGGGGTCATTTAAAGGGCTGTGTTTATGAGAGAAATCTGTGGACTGTAAATGAATTCAAGTTGATCATTGACAATGCAATGCACAGAATCGATCCCATGACGTTGCAAAGAGTGTACATGACGATGCTGAAATGGGCACAGAGATGTATTGATGCACAAGGAGATCACTTTCAGCATCTTCTGTAAATGCAGGTACCAAATTTGATCATTTTTCTCTTCACCACGCAATGCAGTCGTCTCAGTGGTGGCGCACCACTTTTTCATGGGACACCCTGTATCAATTCACACAACAAAAAACACATTCATCAGTGCCCCATTTTCCTTCAATTAACAAGTCCTTAACAATTTAAAGAAAACATAAACAAAACATTAAAAGAAGGACAGCTGTGGGTTTGTGCGGATATCTGTTAACAGCTGTGAATTTCAAATATGATAACATCAATACACTTAACCATACGCTCACCTTTCATATTCTGTCAAGCCCTTCTTTTTCCATCAGTTTTTTAAAATCCTTGGATTGGAACCAATTATGAAAATCATTCCAAAAGCTTTTTGTACATGGACTCAAATTGTTTTTCTCTATATCATTAGCTCAAAAGTTTCATACATTTTAAACCCTTTTAAATTAAAATCTTAAACTTTAACCAACATTTATATTATTAATAATCATTGTATTTCTTTAACTTTAGGATGAATGGGTAAAAATGTATATATTGCTATTAAATGGTTGAAACGTTGAAGTCCAACTTTTGTTTAGTAATTGAGGGCATGCTGAAATATATATTCTTTTGTAAATAAAATGTATCTAATGCTTTGTGCCCTTCAAGTTGAAACAGAATGGTAAGAAATTACATCTTAAATTGCTTCAGGGTGACAACAACACAGTCAGGTGACCACATTCAAGTACAGTGCAAACTGCATGAATTAGATCTGTTATCAACCAAATGTTACTTTTCAGTTGTTAAAAATACAATTTTTAAGTGTATATTTTACAAGTCTTTACCTGCATATGAGAGTCAGTCAGTCAGTCATCGTACAACCCACTATATCCTAACACAGGGTCACGGGGGGTCTGCTGGAGCCAATCCCAGCCAGCACAGGGCACAAGGCAGGAACAAATCCTGGGCAGGGCACACACACAGCAAGCACACACTAGGGACAATATAGGATCGCCAATGCACCTAACCTGCATGTCTTTGGACTGTGGGAGGAAATCCATCCAAACTCCGTGCAGGGAGGACCCGGGAAGCGAACCCAGGTCTCCTTACTGCGAGGCAGCAGCACTACATATGAGAGTATTATTAAGTATTTGGTTGTAGTTATGTATCATTTACTAGTAGGATAGTACAGTGATCCCTCCTCGATCGCGGGGGTTGCGTTCCAGAACCCCCCACAAAATGTGAAAATCCGCAAAGTAGAAACCATATGTTTATATGGTTATTTTTATATTGTCATGCTAGGGTCACAGATTTGCACAGAAACACAGGAGGTTGTAGAGAGACAGGAACTTTATTCAAACACTGCAAACAAACATTTGTCTCTTTTTCAAAAGTTTAAATGTGCTCCATGACAAGACAGAGATGACAGTTCTGTCTCACAATTAAAAGAATGCAAACATATCTTCCTCTTCAAAGGAGTGCGCGTCAGGAGCAGAGAATGTCAGAGAGAGAGAAAAGCAAACAATCAAAAAACCGATAGGTGCTGTTTGGGCTTTTAAGTATGCGAAGCACCGTGCAGGAAGCGTGTCGCTAGACAAAGCAGCTGCAAGGAAGCCCAGCAAGGAGGGGAGCAATGTGAAGGTAGTCTTTCAGCATTTTTTAGACGAGCGTCTGTATCCTCTCACACCGCCTCCGTCAGGAGCAGAGAATGTCAGAGCAAGAGAGAGAGAGAGAGAGAGAGAAAAGCAAACAATCAAAAACCGATAGGTGCTGTTTGAGCTTTTACTGTAAGTATGCGAAGCACCGTGCAGGAAGCATATCGCGCAACAAAGCAACCACAAGTAAGCCCAGCAAGGAGGGGAGCAATGTGAAGGTAGTCTTTCTGCGTTTTTTGAGGAACGTCTTTATCCTCTAGGGGTGCGAACAGCCTCCCGTGCTCACAATATATTTGAGGAGTTTTATTTAATACGTAATATGTGCTCTGATTGGGTAGCTTCTCAGCCATCTGCCAATAGAGTCCCTTGTATGAAATCAACTGGGCAAACCAACTGAGGAAGCATGTACCAGAAATTTAAAAACCCATTGTCCACTGAAACCCACGAACCAGCGAAAAATCCGCGATATATATTTAAATATGCTTACATATAAAATTTGCGATAGAGTGAAGCCTAGATATAGTGAGGGATTACTGTAGTTGTTAAAATTCTGAATTAATTAAGAGAGGAGAAACACTGAATTCACAAAATCACATAGACTCTTAAACATCTAGAGTCAAATTTAAAAAGTATCCATTTTAATTGTGAGTCCAGATAAAAGTCAGGTTCTGGCTGAAATTACAAGTTTGAAAGTTTCAACCTTGATATTACTTGTGTTCTGAAAGCTCCTGGCATCTAAAATGGACAGCCTATATAGCACCTTCAGCAAGTATTCAGACCCTTCACTTTTTACACGTTTTGTTTTGCTTCAGCCTTATGCTGAAAACATTTATATTTACTTTTTCATTCATGAACACTCAAAACCCCATAATGTCAAAGTGAAAATAAGATTTTAGAAATTTCTGCAAATTTATTAAAATTTTAAAAATTTAAATCTCGCATTGACACAAGTTATTCAGGCCCTTATTAACTCAGTACTTCATTTAAACCCCTTAGGTAGTGATTATGACCTGGGGTCTACTTGGGTATGATGCAACAAGTTTCGTTTACATGGATGTGGAGATTTCCTGCCATTCTTTTCCACAGATCCTCTCAAGCTCTGTCAGGCAAGATGGAGATCGTTGGTGGTCAGAGATGTCTGATTGGGATCAAATCCAGGCTCTGGCTGGGAAGCTCAACAACATTCCCAGAGTTGACCCTAAGCCACTCCTGTGTTGTCTTTGCCTTGTGCTTAGGTTCATTGTCCTGTTGGAAGGTGAACCGTCAGTCCAATCAGAGGTCCAGAGTGCTCTGGGCCAGTCTTTCATTAATGATATCTCTGTATGATAGCCCTGACAAGTCTCCCAGTCCTTGCTGCTGAAACACAACATCACTGCATAATGTTGCCACCACCGTGCCTCACCACTGGAAAGGTATTGTGCAGGGCCAGACTTCCTCCAGACGTGACACTAAGAATTGAGGTCAAATGGTTCAATTTTGGTTTTATCTTACTAGGGAATCTTGTTTCTCATAGTCTGAGATTCCTTTAGGTACCCTTTTGTAAAGTCTAAGTGTGCTTTCATGTGTCTTTAACTGAGGAGGGGCTGCTGTCTGACCACTCATTCATAAAGCGCAGATCAGTAGAGTATTGCAGTGATGATTGTTCTTCTGGAATACTCTAAAAAATTTATTCAGAAACCTTTTTCTTCAAACTGCACCATACACTACGAATAGGTCTATAAACACAAGTGAAGTCTTGAGACATTCTTGAAATCCAGGCTCAATATAGGGTCATGAGACTAAGTACCCGATCTATACAGCTTCAGCTTTGACTGAATCCTGCTTGTTCGAATGTGATCTCTGTTATAGTTCTGTCGCCCAATCCACTGAGAATTAGCCTCTTTAGCAACTTATAGTATAACATGAGCTCCAACAGGCCTGTAGGTTTCAACAAGGTATTTTGCTTTTCTGGCTTCAATATTCCTATTGGATTTTTTAAATTTGTTGGGCAGCTTACCAGATTTTAGAATATCTGAAAAGACGTTTTGCCATCCATTACTTGGCGTACTGCCTTTGTATTGTCAGTATAGCTAAAGTACCATTCTGGTTATACAGTAATCCCTCGCTACTTCGCGGTTCACTTTTCGCGGATTTTATATGTAAGCATATCTAAATATATAACGTGGATTTTTCGCTGCTTCGCGGGTTTCTGCGGACAATGGGTCTTTTTACTTCTGGTACTTGCTTCCTCAGTTGGTTTGCCCAGTTGATTTCATACAAGAGATGCTATTGGCGGATGGCTGAGAAGCTACCCAATCAGAGCATGCAGTTAAGTTCCTGTGTGCTGCTGATTGGCTCAGCGATGGAGTGCTGCATTAACCAGGAAGTCTCATCTCACTCATTCATCATTAACGTGCTACTGCTTCAGGGGCCGTGTCCAAGCGCCAACAGAAGATGCAAATGATTGCAGAAAAGGTAAAAAGTTTTGGATATGTTGAAGGAAGGGAACAGCTACACCGCTGCAGGACACCATCACAGCATCAATGAGTCCACGATTCTTTTTATTTAAAAAGAAGGAAAAGCATATAAGATCTACAGCCGCAGTGTCCTTTAACCAGGGCGCAAAATGAGTTGCAAGTGGACGTGATAAGGCAGTAGTCTGGATGGAATCTGCTTTAGGAATCTTTGCAACAAGGTCGACGACGTCATGACCGCCTACAAGCTGCTACGTGAACTTCGCTATACAGTAAGCGTAAACTTATCTACCTATTTCATATTGATAAGCAGTTGTCCCTGTTATTAATAGAGTAAAGGGTGGGTTGTAAACAATACAGGGAGGGTTTAAAAACGTCCAAAAAACGTCTGGATGTTAAAGTGATGGAGGCTGAGGTATTTTGCTTATTATTGTTAATTTCCATTGTCCATTCTCTATTGCTTTAAACTAGGCCTGGGAAAGTTAACGCATTCATTTTTCCTATTAATGTGGGCAGTTTAACGTGTAAAAAATATTTTCACATCCAGGGTAGGCAGCACCTCATACTGGTATTCATTTTCTTGATTTTTACATACAAACATAGATGCAGGGAAGTGGGAAAAATCAGGGAGGCGGGGAGTTTTTTGCAGTCGTGGTGCAATGCTAAAGAAAAGTCATGAAGATTAATATTGCGGGTTTTTTTTTTATTTCACGTTTCTGTAAGAAGATGGAATCAATATCATACCGCCAAAGTGCAAAATAAGTTATCTTTTAGTAGCACTAAAACCAAAATAAGTCTCTAGTACCTCTGTATTTAACTGGCCAGTCTGTCAGGTAGCTTGTAGTGCTGACTGCCCTAATATAATGACAAAATTCTACAAAATAGAAATATAAATGAGGCGAGATTGCGTTGGTTTGGACATGTGCAGAGGAGAGATGCTGGGTACACTGGGAAAAGGATGTTTAGAAAAGAGCTGCCAGGGAAGAGGAAAAGAGGAAGGCCTAAGAGAAGGTTTATGGATGTGGTGAGAGAGGACATGAAGGTGATGGATGTGACAGAGCAAGATGAAGAGGACAGAAAGATATGGAAGAAGATGATCTGCTGTGGCAACCCCTAACGGGAGCAGCTGAAAGAAGAAGAAGACGACAATTTAATTACAATCTAAAATCTACAAACTACAACTATTCAAACAATAAATCTGCAATACTACTTTTATTGCTTTTATGTCGGCAAAATCATTAATGACATTATCAAAGTCCATTTTATTTGTCAGTTGCTGCTCTATGGAAAGTTCTTAAATGCAAAGAGCTCATTGAAGATCTTAGATCATTTTTTATAATTTTTAGTTTGCAGAAACTTCTCTCACAACTAGGAACACCAATAGCAATTGTGAGGAAAATTTGCACAAGAATTACGATATTTGGAACTGAATGTTGAACCACAGATGCACCTTGACATACTGTACCAGTAAGATCTGTGTGTAATCATTAGTTTTGCTTGGGCAAAGACTGATATATTTTAAATTAACAGCCAGAATGTTTTGTTCATCATACATTTCATTGCTTGAAGAGTTGAGCTTGAACTACTTGAGTTGAGAACTACTTGAGCTTGAAGATGGCTTTAATTAAAAAATTTCTTCACATGCAGTAACAGGTAGTTTCTTCACGATTGAGGTTTTTCAATAATGCCCCTTCATTCTTTTTTAATACTTCTTCCCTCGCCTTTTCTTTTTTTTTCTAAAAGCAGCACCGCTCTGTTTTGTTCACTTCATCTTGAGATTGAGAGAATCATTAAATATTAATATTGAGATTGAAGGGGTCGTCCCTTTCGGTCGGAGTAAGTTGGTGAGCTAGTCAAGATTTGCATTTGTAAAATATTACTTTGCAACATATGTATTTGTAACATTTTTTAAACATTAAAAATGGTGTAATTGTAACATAAGTAACACATATTAGCTTCATAAAGCCCTATCAAACAAAATTGTTAAAAAAGTCAAAAAAGTCCAATACTAAAGTTTCTTTAAAAGTATTGCCCCTAAAAAGTGCTGCCCAGGGCTGACCACCCCCTCACAGTTACACCAGTGCTACCCATTGTTCCAGTTTTCAGTATCTTCACTAATTTACGCAAAGAATGCAACATAACCACCCAGGTAATGCACGGTGTCAATTTTTAGGAGAGATAGTTGCTACCAAGAACTTTTGCGTGCCAGAAACAAAGGTGTAAAGAAGTGTTTTCCAACCTTTTTTTTATGGTAGCATACTTTTTGTAATCCAAAAAAATCCCAAGGCACACCACGATTCTACCAAGTACAAAAATATTAAATGTTATACATGTGCTAAATTGTCCGAAGGGCCTTGACTACCGGAGACGGCGTCAAAAAAATCAGTTTGGACATTAGAGCTTGCAGACAAAGCACTTAGTGAGCACTCAGTATGCCCACTGTCCCTTGGCTCTGTGAGAGTCGCTGGTGAACACATACCCTGGCAACTCAACCTCCAACATGTCTCCTGGCTTCCACAATGCACTCTAAGTGCTGTGTCTGCAAAACAGCGATCGCCAAGCTACTTTTATGTCAGCTTCTCCAGATAGTCCCATCCTCTTCAGACAGGTTTCAACCACCTGATGAATGTCTTTCTCTCTCAGTTCAGGACCCAGGGGCACTACGCTGTTATTTCCTCGGTGCACCAGTTGAAAAATGCTTGTCTAGAGTAGAATTATCAAGTCATTGATAATGAAGATTCGTTGAGGATGGTATTTGCACAGCTTTAACACAATTTTAATGTATGACCATTTAGGAGATGCTTAGACTTTCAGTTAAATCAGTCTTCAGCAGTCCATTCAAAATCTGCAGTTGTTTCAATCATTTATTTTTACTTTGACACATCTGTGTTTTATATACTATGCCAATCTGAGAATTAACACAAAATTATTTTTGTTGTTCCTTTCATAGGTGCTTATAATACATTGGCCTCATTGTATTCTTGTCTTCTTTTCAACTTACATTTAGGGTAAGTGTTCAAATTTAGGTTGTACTTGCTCAAGTAGTATTTTGTTAAAAGTTCAGGTTTAAGGACCTTCTTTAAGTTTAAGCTATGCCACTCATTTTTGTTTTTAATTCCTTTGTGTTGATTCTACATTACTCGTATGTTTGTGATTCAGTGTGTATTTTGTTCATGATTTAAGTACTTATTTTATGATTACTTGTTTTAATGTTAGATGTGATTAGTCACAATTAATTACATAAAGTGTGATTAATTAGTTCATCTTTTTAATCAATTCCCAGCCCTACTTTAAACGAATACCTCTAACTGGTTCTGTTAAACAGTCCGTGCATGGCACCAAATCCTAATCTATATATCTTCTATCTTCTATATATATATATATATAAAATTGTTATCGCGTTTGAAACGGAAATTACGTATTACCACAGAGGAACAGGAAAAACATTCTTAATAAACCTGATTCTTGCCGAGAGAGCGAATGGTGACATAGCTCTGGCTGTAGCGGCATCGGGAATCGCTTCTACATTATTAGATGGAGGCCGTACAGCACATTCGGCATTGCAATTACCATTAAACCTCACTCACGACGAAAATCCAATGTCCAACATACGCAAGGGCTCTGGAAAGCCAAATGTCTTGCAACATTCAAAGATAATAGTTTGGGATGAGTGCACCATGGCACATAAAAGAGCTTATGAAGCCTAAAACCGAACAATGCAAGATCTCAGAGATCCTAATAAAACAATGGGAGGTACTGCCGTTTTACTTGCAAGAGATTTTCGTCAAACATTACCAGTTATTCCACGAGGGACACCAGCGGATGAACTCAACGCGTGTTTAAAATCCATGCTTCTCCCACGGTCAGTTATATGTCGCGTGTTCTCGGGTAGGTAACCAAAAAATGTATACATGTAATGGGCAAACAAAAAATGTAGTACAGTAATCCCTCGCTACTTCGCGGTTCACTTTTCGCGGATTCACGACTTCGCGGGTTTTTAAATACAAGTGATTGCCCGCCTATCGCGGAAGTTATGTTCCAGACCCATCAGCAACAGGAGAAAATCCGCGATATAGAAAGACCATATAAATAAACATTTTTATAGTTTAAGCCTTAAAATACCCATCCCACATGCTTTAAACACATGTAAACTTATAAAACACACTTTGTTAACACATATGATATGTGGATGTCGGGCTAAGGATATGAGTAACATCTCACTATTATAAAACATTTTAACTTCACGCAAGACAAGACAGTGAGACAGGAAAATTGGTGCTGTACAGGCTTAAAATTATTGACACGCAGAGCGACAAGCAGCACAAAGCCAGCACAAAGTCCACTTCTCCTTAGCGTTCATTCAGCTCCCCACCCCCTTGACAATGCGAAGTGGCAGGAGCGTACTGCGCTTCCGGGGAGGGGGGGTTTGAGCGAAGGTGCGTTCAGCTCTCACACACCCACACACACACACACTCCTCCTTCCGAACGCGGAGAGCGACAAGCAGGCATTTTGGCAGAAGCAGCACAAAGTCCATTTCTGCTCAGCGTGAGTTCAGCTGCCCCCCTTCACAAAGCGAGTGCAGACACATCGACGTCTGATCGCTGCGTGCAGTGTGCAGTGTTGGTCTGAGGTGTTTAAGAATGTAGAAAGTGTTTAAGAGCATAGGAAGTGTTTATAAGAGCGTGGGAAAAGTTAACAAGAGAGTGAGAAAGGTTTATAAGAGTGTGGGAAGGGTTTATAAAGCCTTAAAATATGTATAAATAATAAAATAAATATAGGTCGCTACTTCGCGGATTTTCACCTATCGCGGGGGGCTCTGGAACGTAACCCCCGCGATAGGTGAGGGATTACTGTATACCCAAAAGCACTGCAGTAGTACTCAATGTATCTTTATTTCTTAAATGTTAATGTTTTACTGTTTCATAATTTATACGCTTCTTATATGTTGTTCAAATTCTTTTATCAAAATATTTTAGTTTAATAATTTATATTTATATGCAATGTGCTTCTTATACATTAATTCATATTCTCATATGATAATTATGTTAATATCCATCCATCCATCCATTGTCTCCCGCTTATCCGAGGTCGGGTCGCGGGGGCAGCAGCTTGAGCAGAGATGCCCAGACTTCCCTCTCCCCGGCCACTTCTTCTAGCTCTTCCGGGAGAATCCCAAGGCGTTCCCAGGCCAGTCGAGAGACATAGTCCCTCCAGCGTGTCCTGGGTCTTCCCCGGGGCCTCCTCCTGGTTAGACGTGCCCGGAACACCTCACCAGGGAGGCGTCCAGGAGGCATCCTGATCAGATGCCCGAGCCACCTCATCTGACTCCTCTCGATGCGGAGGAGCAGTGGCTCTAGTCTGAGCCCCTCCCGGATGACTGAGCTTCTCACCCTATCTTTAAGGGAAAGCCCAGACACCCTGCGGAGGAAACTCATTTCAGCCGCTTGCATTCGCGATCTCGTTCTTTCGGTCACTACCCATAGTTCATGACCATAGGTGAGGGTAGGAACATAGATCGACTGGTAAATTGAGAGCTTCGCCTTGCGGCTCAGCTCCTTTTTCACCACGACAGACCGATGCAGCGCCCGCATTACTGCGGATGCCGCACCGATCCGCCTGTCGATCTCACGCTCCATTCTTCCCTCACTCGTGAACAAGATCCCGAGATACTTGAACTCCTCCACTTGAAGCAGGATCTCGCTACCAACCCTGAGAGGGCACTCCACCCTTTTCCGGTTGAGGACCATGGTCTCGGATTTGGAGGTGCTGATTCTCATTCCAGCCGCTTCACACTCGGCTGCGAACCGATCCAGAGATAGCTGAAGATCACGGCCTGATGAAGCAAACAGGACAACATCATCTGCAAAAAGCAGTGACCCAATCCTGAGCCCACCAAACCGGACCCCCTCAACGCCCTGGCTGCGCCTAGAAATTCTGTCCATAAAAGTTATGAACAGAATCGGTGACAAAGGGCAGCCCTGTTGTTTATATTCATTTATGTTGTTGTAAATGCTCTTTATTTGTTGAAAAATAAAATTGGCAATTAAACTTATTTTATAAATACTACATTTTTTTCCCTTGCACTCAGTGAGCGAAGCCACTGGGTAATCAGATAGTCCCCGATAAGAAGGATGAGGCAGACCAGAATTAAGGTAGAAAGATCTCAGTTAATTGCTGAACGTTGCAAAGGAAGGAATTGTTGCAATGGCTTTGTAGAGCTAAATGTTTATTTGCAGATAAATATTTATGTGTGGTTTCTGAAACAGAACCAATACAATAACATAAAATAACTCACAAAAATAAAGGTTCAGAGAACGCTAAAACAGGTAATGCCCAAAAAGGTCAGTAGATGGCAGCAGAAATTAACAGAGCGCTATGACGTGCTGTCGTTGGCAAAAGGCACTAAATAAAACTTACCAACTGCGTTAGCGCTGTACAGACTCAAACAAATCACTACTTAAACAACTATTACCAAGTCTGTTTTCTTGAAGCTCTTATATATTAGTAAAGAAGCAACATTTCCAAATGTACTTATACAGTTTTGAACGTTAAACTGAACACACTTTGACATAAAGGGTTGTCTGAACATGTTAGTAAAACAACGTTACGAGCTTTATAATTGCTTGCAAAAATTATTTCTAATAAAATAAACAGCAAAGCGTAACTTACATCAAACAGACGCACACAAAGTCAACAAACAATTGAATAAATATGGCTATGTGCAGACTCCTGCAAGTACAGCATTTTCTGCGTATCACATACAGAAATAACACGTGCGCATGCTCACGCATAACCTGTGAGCGTGAATAACGCAACAGACAGCGTGCTCAGACTTTTGTACAGGTTCCTTTTCACTCCCATCTTATTTTTCTCCAGTCACTTTCTCTATTAAACACAGTAATTTCCTGTAGTCTGCTTCTAGACTCACACCTGATAAGAATCACAAACTTGTGCTTCTCAAATATACTCTCAGTCTTCTGTCCATTTTCAAGGCTGATTCTTTCCTCTTTGCTTTTAACAGAGGTTTCTTCAATATTGTCAGCAGATGGATCTTTTCAGAAGTATTCAACCATTTTTTTCTGGACACTATTCATTTTTCTCTTTCAGTACAAGCCCTTGAAGTTAATTATATTGGTATAATAACTTTATTATGCCTCATTAGTTTATTGTCATATTGTATATTATCACCTGTACATATCTCTCTCCATCCACTGTGGACATCTAGGACCCAGACACAGACAGGCAGACACCAAATGTCTCAAATCACACACGTTTTTATTTACAACCCCTTTTCCCGACACCACAAACAGTGCAATAATCACCACTAACAGTCCTCTAGACCTCCTTCTCTCTCTTCAACCGCCTCCAACTCCTCACTCACAAGCTCCGTCCTCTTCCACCCGACTCCACCTCTCCAAATGGCATAAGGCAGTCCTTTTTATAGTACTCCAGGTGTTCCACAATTAACACCCGCGGCAATACTTCTGGGTGTGGTGGAAGTGTTGCCTGGGCATCCAGCTCCTCTTCTGGCAGCACTTCCGGTTGTGGCGGAAGTGCTGCAGACCACAGTTCCGGAGCTGTCCAGGCACTCCCTGGTGGTGGTCACGTCCCTCCATAGCAGGGGTCCTCAATCACAGTCCTGGAGGACCGCAGTGGCTGCAGGTTTTTGTTCTAACCCGGTTGCTTAATTAGAAAGCAATTCTTGCCAATAATTTAATTTCATGGCTTGTTAGAGCTTTAACTCTTCTATGTCAGGTAATTCTCATATCCTAGATTTTCTCCCCCTTTCTAAGGATATCATCCAAATGATTTGAAGGTTAAAAAGGAGGAGTAATTCTCAGTCCTTCACTTTTTTCTCTTCACTTTCCTTCCAAGTATTTAATTAAACTCCATTGTGCATGATAAATACACACAGAGGTAAATGGTAACAACTTAAATGGAGAACTGCTGGTCTCTTTTGTCATTTACATGTTTTTGCTAATTAGGAGCAATTAAAAACCAAGAATACAGCTGTTTAAGACTAAAATAAGCAATAAGTTTTCAAAATCTTAACGAGCGAGACAACTAAAGTGAAGCAGAAGTGTTACTTGAGCAATAAGTGCTTCTTATTAAGCAATTGGGTTAGAGCAAAAACCTGCAGCCACTGCGGCCCTCTGGGACCATGATTGAGGACCCCTGCTCCATAGGGTTGAGCTTCCAAGCTCTGTGACCCCCATGTAATCCCGGGAGGTTGCCCCCTTGTGGTCCAGGGAAGATACTGCCCTTTACCCAGTCCTTCCCTTCTTCCGGCGTCCCAGTGGGGCAAGGTCCCTGGACATCTGTCACACCCCACAAATGTGGCACAAGAATTTCACTATGCTCTTGCATTGTATGTGACAATACTCTACTCTAATCCAAACTAACATATTTCTAACCTTCCATATGGCATCCTAAATGCATTTCTCAATTTCTCTTATTCTGTTATTCTTTCATTGTCACAAAAAAAAATCCTTGTGAGCCAAAAGAAATGTTGGGAAACCAGTGGGCCCCTGTCTAATGCCAGAAGCTGGTAACTGCAAAAATGTCAAAATAAAGAGCACTCATGAGTGCTAATAATGCCAAAGAATTTAGAGCTCCCAAATGTTCCGACTCAGTCTCATCCGAGTCCAAGAGTGACTGACTTTTTTCGGAGCCGGTTGGTTTTATATCACTGGTTCCTGGAAGTGGAATGACTTACTCATGGGAGATATCGAAGTGAGGTCACTCGACATCCCACCGATTTCCCTCTGAACTATGGAAAGAAAAGATGCCGTATCTCGTTTCAGAGGTGGAATTGCTTATCTCTCTAGAGCCCTGAGGATGCCTCCTATTTGCATCTGCATAACACCAAGAATATCCGCCCGTCTTTTTTAACTTATAAAATGCAATTCCATTTTTCTTTTTAGTTTTTTTCAGACTTTAGTATTAATGACCTTATCCCTCCTCCTCCCACACCACTCCATAGTTTCACAATACTGTACATGTACTGCTAACTTGTCCTTTTTCCATCCCTCTCTTTGATATTTTGGACTTTTTCCTAGCTATCTCATTCATTTATGTATTTGTTCTAATTTTTATTATTGTATTTATCTCCTTTGTTCAACTTGTAAAGGTTGGCACATGGCAGAGTTGCAACAGGTATTGTTTTTTATTTCACAGCCCAGCATACTTTTGTTGTGTTTAAACAGGCCATCTTTGGAACAAGGTGTGTTTGCTTTGACAAGACTTGAGACTGATGTTGTCTCCTCGACTGTCATGAGTTGGCTGCTTTATTTTTTTTTCTTGGAAGAGCTACGTTCTCTATGGAAAGTATGTGTGGGATTACTGGTTTTGTGTCTTACATACCATTTTCAGCCAAGTTTATTCATTATTACTTTTACTAGGGAAAAGATTAACTCATCATTTTTAAGTCATTTACCATTCCACAGCACTATCTTACGTTATTCATGGGTGGCACCATTTTGTGGGTTTTGTTGCTAGAACGCTGTGCCTAGTTGCCAAGTGGGGGACAACAGTTATGTGCGCTTTGACCTCTGATGTCACCTGCACAACACTTTAAAAACCAGCAAGATACTCCATTCGCCATCCGTGATTTGGACAAGAATTTCTCAAACATACCTTTATGTATATTTCCTATTCTGATTTCAGATTAACTCTTTTAGGGCTGATGCCGACTTTTGTCGACAGCAGGGGTTGAGTTTGGATGTTGACTTTAGTTGACATCCAGGAGCAGAGGGTAATAATCAGCTGTAGACGTTGACAAAACTCACCATCAAGTTACGGATAGACCCTCTTTGCTAGGAGGACTGTTAGACTCATTGACTTGATATCGAATCCCTGTGTGTGTGTGTGTGAGGAGCGTAGAGTAAACAACGTCTAGAATGGCATTGACATCGGGCAAAATGGCAAAGCGAATGTGCAAAGCAAAATCCTCTGTGGGCATTATTAATATTTTTTGCTTTTTGCATATTATTGCTGAATCACACTCTGACTCATCAAACTCCGATTTTGATGCAAGTGATCTGGAAATTAAAAACAAAAGGTAGGTAGCTGTTTCTTTTCCAGAAAGTGCCCTTCAGAATATAAATGGTTAGAGAAACAGGTATGTAGTAAGTATGTAAGCAGTGTGACTGCTGATCTTAGAAAGCTAATGTTTAATGTTAAAGGCATATGGTGTTTGTTTTGTATGCTTTTTAGAAAACCGAGTTTTTGGGAAAAATATTCAGACCTGGGAGAAAATGAAAAAAAAATTAGCCATGAAAGAGTTCATAGCTACCCCTTCTGATTTTTAGTGTTAGAGTTAGAATTGGATCTTTTTGGTAACAACCGTTTTTCTGATCCTGACCTTGGCTCCTTTCCCAGTTCAATGTATTCATGCATTTTTGTGCAGCTCAGTCCTCTTGACAGGACAAAAAGGAGGCCATTCAGCTCACTAAGTTCCTCTTGCTTATCAGTTATACTGTAGCTACATTATCCTGTATCGCCACCCTACCCACCCAATGGAAGGTTGATTCATTTGATTGCCAATGCCAGACTAGCATAATATGTGTGTATGTGCTGCACGGTGAACTGGAGTCCCATTGTCTCTTGCGTTTTCCTATTGCTGCTGAGATACAGTAGGCTGCCCTGAAGTAGAAAGGTGCCTATAGACAGTAGGTTGTTGGATTCAACCTCCCAGCTACACATTTCTTTCACTATCTTCAAATTAGAAATTTTGTTAAACAGAAACTGCCCGATTTTTCTCACCTTGTACCCTCCACCATGCTGGAAAAAATACTGCTCAATTTCGAGGAATTAAACACCATTTCTGCATTATATAAAATCTTATTAGAATCCCTACCTTTCAAAGACCCAAGAGGACATTGGGAAGAAGATCTCTTAATCAATATATCAGAAAAGGAGTGGAAGGAAGCAAAGCAGAGAATTCACTCGAGCTCCATATGCGCAAAGCATAGAATTATTCAACTAAAATTTATACATCGAGCTCATCTGTCTCGCTTAAAACTGTCCAAAATGTTTCCAGAGCAAGATCCAACCTGCGAACGCTGTAACTAAGCTCCTGCCTCACTGGGTCACATGTTCTGGGCCTGCACCAAACTAACATCATTTTGGACCAAAATTTTTAAGTACCTTTCAGACAGCCTTGGGGTCACAATTCCTCCTAACCCATTAACAGCTGTGTTCGGTGTTCTTCCAGACGGACTTGAAGTGGAGAAGGACAAGCAAACGGTGATTGCATTCACTACACTTTTGGCATGCAGACTTATTTTGTTAAATTGGAAGAATCCTAACTCTCCTCTGATACAGTAAGTCAGTGGGAAACCGATGTTTTATATTATTTGAAATTGGAAAAAATCAAACTCTCAGTTAGAGGATCTGTACAGAATTTTTTTAAATCCTGGCAGGATCTAATCAATATTATTTTAGAATACGAGAAAAAACTATTACCGCATTTAATTCCCTTCTCCATTTTTATTTACCTATATATATTTCTTCCTTTCTTTTGTTTATTGTTGCCTTATTAAAAAGCCCTAAGCAATTCTCCTTTGGCTAAGCTCTCCTTCTCAGGGGTGGGGTTTGATTTGTCTTCAGTTTTTTTTGTTATAAATTGATCTGTTTGTATGGAATGATTACAATAAAATTAATAAATGAAATAAAAAAAAAAAAAAGAAAGTAGGTTGTTGGATTTTCATCCATTTCTGTGTTCTCAGTTCTCCCACAACCCATATGCTTGTCCGTCAACTTGCAGCGTAATTTGAAAGGATCTGAAGTAACTGTGTGATTGTACTTGTGTGTATCTTGTATGGTTTTGGAAACTGATTTTTACATGTATTTGTAGGATGTCAAATCACAGAGAGTCAAGGCAAAAAGAACTATTGTCTCTCTGGATATTCTACACTGTGCTGTATTGCAGACTTGCATTCATAATTTCGGTGCAATGGTTGGTTCCTGTCTTGTACCCAGTCCTGCTGGAATACTTTTCTTGTCCAGGATGGTTTGATATTTGAATTAAGATGGTTTGAAAATGGACCGATGGGCAATGAAAAGCGATCACTAGATTTGTCAATAGTCTTGGTTATACAGGTAGTCCCCAAGTTACGGACATCCGACCTACGACTTGCGAACGGGGCCTCGGCTGGGACGCATGCGCCTCAGTAACTGCCGCTCCGTCATCTTCGGCCTGGAGACGCTGCAAGTGGTGGCTGGATGGAAGCTGGAGGGGGGTGATTTTGCTGCTCGCACAGTGTAGTGTCCCCCGGGTGGCTCCCATGGTCCATAGTCACCGGAGCCACCGCTATCGCTCATGTGCAGGACAGAGGCTTGATGGGGCGGAGTGGGGCTACTGCTTCTGACTGGACGCAGGCTGGATGGAGCGGAGTGGGGCGTCTCAATGCCCACCCACCACACACGGCTGCCCCGTATGTTCTCGGTGTTGCGGCTGGTGATGCTGCAAGCAGTGACGCGGTTTTGGCTGAACGGAGGCCATTGAGGGTGAACGGGGCGGCGCATGGGGGTTTAGCATTGCAGTGTGCCTCGGGTGGCTGCCTGTTGAATGGGGGCGGTGGTGGGCGATTCAATAACCACCTTTGGCCGCACCGTGTTCGTTCTCAGAGGGCGGACACTGCAGGCAGCATACTGTAGTGGAGGTGACTGTGAGGTGGGCTGGTGATGAACCGCCCCTCGCCACCCCCATTCATTCTCAATAGCAAGCCTGCTTGTACTGTTACGTACATAGCAGGAAGTTGTCTGTTATCAGTACATCAGACGTGTTGACAACTGGTGCCTTCCTGCTGTGATAGCGTGTACAGTGCTGTGCAGAAGAGCTCATCTTAACCTTTTGTCTTCACCCTTCAACAATGTCTCTGAAACACAAATCTGATGCAAGTGATACAGTAAAGAAAAGAAAAACCATCACCATTAAAAATAAAGTAGAAATAATCAAAAGGTCAGAGAGAGGTGAAACTATCATTCATTGGCAGAGCACTTGGTTACAGTCGGTCAACAATAGCATTTATTAAAATAATGTACCTGTTCTTCAAATATGATATTACTTTTGTAGAGGGTGTGAAGGTAAATCAAACATTTTCTAGGGGTGCAGGGCTAAGAAGAGGATAGGAACCACTGTCCTGTTCCATCGTTAAATTTGACAATGCCATCATCTGCCTAAATACGTAGTGGTGGGTAAATCACTTCCATGAAATTGAGGAATGGGACTCTGTGAGGATGCATGGGACTTATGATCGGTGCACCCCTATACTTTACTTCTGACCCCATTTAATGTAGAGCTTGAACATTTTTACATAGTGTAGAGCTGATGCCAACAGTTTCCACCCACCTCGGCTGAAAACTTTCAAACTTATTGTTTCACAACTCCACACATCATGTTACCATGCATTCCCCATGTTCATCTTATCTATTATATGTACAGAAGTGGTCAAAATAACATCTAAAATATTTATTTCAGCCTTTACTATATCAGATTTTCAGTGGGTCAAAACTTTAAATACACTTTATTATTATTTGGTGGCATTGCCTTTTAATTCTTTAACTGGAATCAAACACTTACTGCCTTCTTCCTCAAGCTTCTCACAATACATGGCAGGTATTCTTGCCCATTCCTTCTGGCAGACCTGGTGTAACCAGACCAGACCACTAACCCTAAGTCTAACCCTAACCTTTGTGGCCTCTTTGCTCTGGCATGCATTTTCAAATCAGCCTCCAAATTGTTAACGGGAGTCAGGTCAGGCCTTTGTGATGGCCACTCCAACACTTTCACTTTGTTTAAGCCATTTTATTACAGCTTTGGATGCAGTGTTGTGCGTGAACTAGTTCAAAAGAGCACGTTCATTGAACAAGCTCATTTTTCTAAGAATGGTGAACTTAACGTAACTTATTTGCAAGTGAAGAACTTGAACATGAGCTAGTTCAGTTTTAATCCATTCCCGGACGTTTCCCATTCCCGGGAATGAAACTGCTGGAATTCCCAGCTGAACAGGAACAGTCAAGCTTGCATATATAGCGTGTAAAAGTATAAAAATCGATCAAGAAATAACAGAGTTACAGTATAGTTGAAAATAATTAAGTGGCACGTTTTTTTGGCCCACGGTGTAGTGTGTTGTTCATTAATTCAGTCCACAACAGACCAGCAGCAGTCAGTCTCCCGGCTCCCACTAAGACTGAGCACAGTGGACTGGGAGGTGTCTGCACTCTGCAGCTCACAAATGCCGGGATGGGGCAGAGTTCATTAACGTCTGTGGTGTTGACAGCTTTGAACAGCAACTTGAACTTGTGTCAGTCTATTGCATCCGCATTATCTGTTCCAAGAAACTTGCCATCACAGAATGATCACAAGAAACTGGATGCATCAGTAAAAGCTGAAATGGCGGTGTTTCAGAGCAACAGCAAGCGCGAGCATTGTTTAGAACAAATGTATCAGTATCTGATGACTGTGCCACCTACTTCAGTGGAGGCAGAGCGTGCTTTCTCATGAAGGTGCGCTCTCGCCTGGATGACCGCACACTGGACACATTGTGCTTTCTACGTTCTTATTACCGCAACTAACTAGATACATGTACTTGTGTGACAGCATGAACTGCTTGTAGTTAAGGTTAGTCTTTTATTGGTGTCAACATATTGCAGTAGTTTTATTAAAAATATGTGTCGCTTGCTCTAAAATCGTTCATATGTGAGATGCCCGTGCACTGTGTCATTCCCGGGAGCCCGGGATTCCCGGGAATAACATGCAGGATTCCCAAATTCACGGGAATAGATTCCCTACTTGTTCTTAATCTGCACTCCCGCTGACATGAGCACGCGGTGAAGCTCTGCTTTCGCTTTTAGGAAAGCGTTGTGCTTCGTGAGCCCACTTTATATTTTTCCCCCGTTGGACATGCAATATGAGACACGAATTTTGACCGGCAATGTAATCGGTTACTTCACCTACACGCTGGTGCACCATTTGTGTCACACAGTTGTGAAATAGAACGGTAATTTATATGTATACTTGTGTCTATTTAATTTCTTTTTTGACTGGGAGGATATTAGCATATGTGGTTATACGTGTTTGTTGCTGGGTATAACCTAATAAAGTGTATTTAAATAAAAAAGTCTTCATAATTATTGTATTTTATTCAAGAACACTGTAATAGCTTATTATACGGCATGCAAAATTGAAAAAAGTAAACTCATGGGTCACTTATTCTCACTCCTTAAAAAATACAAAATGAACTGAACATGAACGAGTTCAAAATTGAAATGGTGAACTATAAACATGAATCTATTAATTTTAATCTGTGTGATCTGAACTTTGAGCGAGTTCTTGTGAGGTGTGAACTTACACAGCACTGTCTGGATGTATATTTAGCATCATTGTTCTGCTCATGTCTGGAAGCTATCAACATGTCATCGGTCTTGATCCTGCTAGATCACTCTTCTGCCTTTGACACAATCAAATGGCCAAGTCAGTCATCTGACCTTAACCCAATTGAGCAGGCATTTCACTTGTTGAAGACTAAACTTCAGACAGAAAGGCCCACAAACAAACAGCAACTGAAAGGCGCTGCAGTAAAGGCCTGGCAGAGCATTAAAAAGGAGGAAACCCAGCATCTGGTGATGTCCAGGAGTTCAAGACTTCAGGCTGTCATTGCCAGCAAAGGGTTTTCAACCAAGTATTAGAAATGAATATTTTATTTCCAGTTATTTAATTTGTCCAATTACTTTTGAGTCCCTGAAATGAAGGGATTGTGTTAAAAAAAATGCTTTAGTTGCCTCACATTTTTATGCAATTGTTTTGTTCACCCCACTGAATTAAAGCTGAAAGTCTGCACTTCAACTGCATCTGAGTTGTTTCATTTAAAATTCATTGTGGTAATGTACAGAACCAAAATTAGAAAAAAGTTGTCTCTGTCCAAATATTTATGGACCTAACTGTATATATATATATATATATACGAGAGAGAGGGAATATACAGTATGTGTATTTCATGATTTACATCTTTTGTAATGTTTAAAATGTGCTTATCTGTTTATTCATCCTTTTCATGTCCATAACAGTCTGTGTGTTGTATGTGATAACTCATTTTTTAACTAACTACACTCACTTAGACATCTTACTAAATTTTAACTTAGTACATAACTTTGCTCCTATTCATCATCTCCATGATGCATGCTGGTACAGCAGTTAAGTCTTATACTCCAAATCATTTTGGCACATCTGGATAATGTAAAAGCTGCTCTTGCAGAGGTACTGTATGTCTATAGACAATAGCTCAGCATTTAACACTGTTGTGCCAATAGAACTGGATTTTGGACTTCATAGCGAACAGACCTCGGCTTTGCAGATTGCCAGCATCATATCTTCTATGCTCAACTGCAACCCAGGTACACTATGGGGCAGTGTGCCAATCTCCCAGTGTAACTGTGTGTCCGGACACCACACCAGCTCCATCATTAAAAATGCTACTGACATCACTGTCATAGGCCTGATCACCAACAATGATGAAATGGCTTGCAGACAAGAGGTCCATCTGCTGACTCAGTGGTCCCAGAACAATCTGACCTTTTAATGTCCAAAAATTAAGGAGCAGGTCATAGACTTCAAAGAACAGCTTAAGCTGTGGTTTGTTTTTGTGGGGTGCTGTGGAAATGGTGAGCTTGTTTAAATTTTATACAGTAACAATCACTGCTGAACTGATGAGGGAACAGCACGTTTATCTATTGCCAAGTTCACCAATGCCTTCCTGAGATGTCTCACAGGTGTGCTGTCAGTAGTCCATCTTCACTGGTGGCATCGCATCCTGGTAGGGCACACATGCTTGGGTCACTGCACCCAGCTGCCTTCTATCCAGGCAGGGTATCTAAAAGACATTCTGCTACGATTATTACACACACAGCCATTCTGCACAGTTTTTCTTGCTCCTGCCTTCTGGCAAATAGTAAAGAACCAGTGGGCTTCAGTATGGCTTCAGAGAAAGTGTTTTAGTTGTAGAATCATTGAAGAGCCAATCGTAATAACAGACATTGTAAGAAAAAGACTATGTATAAATATTTGAAATATAACTGAATATATATCTATACTGTATATTGTATTCTATGTATATTTTTTGTGTTTTATTATATTATAACTGTTCTGGAGAGACATGTAAGTAACGATATAATTTTACTGTATGCACAAGACAATAAATACTGTATGTTTAATAATGCGATCACCTCGGAATGATTCCCTGCTGAATGCCCACTGCAACCGACCCACTGTTTATTATTATTAGTAGTAGTGGTAGTAATAGTATTTGACATTTATAAAAAATAAAAAAGACAACAACTCAAAGACAGTTTGTTTTTATGTGTATCTAAGTTGGGTCTTTGCGTTCTACTTAAATGTTGCACGAGAAAAGGTTTAAGAACAATCACAATTGTCTCAAACTCAAAAGTTATTAAAAAATGTAAAATTTCTTGGCTGTCACATACCGTTCAATTGATATGGACATGACAAACAGCTTTTAGTAATGAAACGTTGCTGGATCAAATCAATAAATAAATGACTGACTGTTTCCTAAAATGTTTCCCAGTCATTTTTAAAACCAATTTTATATGTAGCACTGTTTTTGCAAACCTTTTAAAAATTAATTAAGCTTAATATTATTTCACAGGTTTATAATTTGCTAGTGGGCGGCATGGTGGCGCAGTGGGTAGCGCTGCTGCCTCGCAGTTGGGACACCTGGGGACCTGGGTTCGATTCCCGGGTCCTCCCTGCGTGGAGTTTGCATGTTCTCCCCGTGTCTGCGTGGGTTTCCTCCGGGCGCTCCGGTTTCCTCCCACATTCCAAAGACATGCAGGTTAGGTGGATTGACGATTCTAAATTGGCCCTAGTGTGTGCTTGGTGTTTGTGTGTGTGTGTCCTGCGGTGGGTTGGCACCCTGCCCAGGATTGGTTCCTGCCTTGTGTTGGCTGGGATTGACTCCAGCAGACCCCCGTGACCCTGTGTTCGGATTCAGCGGGTTGGAAAATGGATGGATGGATAATTTGCTAGTGGGAATATGAAATACATTTATAGATTGAAAATCTCTTGGTATGAATTTCATGAGGTACATTCTGTTTGAAACACTAAATGGTAATAAGATTTGTTACTTTTTAACAGACTCCAGTTATCCTTATACTGTATTTTTACAATGAAAGAGGAATTAATGGATAGTCCATCACAGTAAGTACATTTGTGTAACTTTTAACGTATCCATCTTAAAAACTGAGAGAAGAATACAAAAAGTAAAATAAAAATTGGAAGCAATGTGTAATTTTTATAAAAGAATTCAGTATTAAACTGCATGGGCTTTTGTCCATTGTTAGTTAATCTTGCCTCACATCTGTGTATTTTGAACCCTTGTATGCGGTACAGCATGTGCAGCAGTGCATAGCTCTTGTTGAGGTAAATATTAATATATTAAAAATTTTCATAAAAGACAGACTTGGAACAGTATGATAGATAAAAATATGCATATTCAAAACCCCAAATCCAATGTAAACTTGCACTGATAACTAGACAAATGTCAGCAGAGAGAAAGAACAACTGCAGTACCTCAGGTGTACTCTCTCTGAAACTGGAGATAAGACTAAAAATTTTTTATGAATAAGGAAACAATAGCAGAAAATGAAACAGTCCTTGAATTAATCAAATCGTTTTTATTTAAAATACACAATTCTTTAAAGTGCTAAAAAAAGGGGCAGCACACTTTTACATTTCATAATCATACAATATATTGTTAAAAAATATATATAAAAAATGTCCAGCTCATGACGTTAAACCGAGCCGAATAACAACGGCGAACGACTGGCACCGGTCAAGTAACTGGTCTAGCTCGCTAGTTGCGAGCAGGGTGTGGTGATACCCTTGGTAGTTAAAACCTACCAAAATGGCGGATGAACCTAACAGAGAGGTAAACGGCGTCTACCTATGCTAGAGAACTAGCTTAGCGAGGAGAGGACTGTGGAACCGTCTCGTGAAACAATCCACAAGAAACAAAACATGAGAGGACGACTTAACAAAACGGAATGCCAGCTGGGCGGTCGCCTTGATTAACAAGCGCCCCGTCGTAGACTTAGGGCAACCCTGGGGTTTACTTCGATAAATGAGCTACAGGGAAGGACCAGACAAACAGAGAGGCTGATTGATGCAAAACATTATGCCTCAATCGGAACATGGAACGTGAGGACACTCTGGAAGGACGAGAGCCTTGAACTGCTTGTCGACCATCTTAACAAGTGGTTCAGATGGGATGTGATCGGTCTGTCAGAGGTGAGAAGAATGAAACAGGGCTTAGTGGAACACGATGGACACAAACTTCTGTACTCAGGCGAAGAGAAAGTACATCAAGGAGGTGTCGGTTTGCTACTTTCAAAAAAGGCAGTCAAGAGCTTAATCGACTGGAACCCGGCGTCGCCAAGAATCATCAGTGCACGGGTCACTGGACAAGGCCACAACATCACCATCATTCAAGCGTACGCACCAACTACAAGACATAGTGATGAGGCTGTCAATCACTTCTATCAGACCTTACAGCAAGTCATCGATAAGGCGCCAAGAAGGGATGTCAAGATTATAATGGGCGACTTCAACGCGCAAGTCGGTATCGATCACGACACATGGAGAGGCGTGCTGGGACACTTTGGCTACGGCTCAATGAACGAAAGAGGGGAAAGACTTCTCCAATTTTGCAGGCTCAACAAACTGAACATCATGAACACCTGGTTCAACCACAAGCCATCAAGGAAATGGACATGGAGCTCACCTGGAGATCGAACCCAGCAGATGATCGACTACATCATGATCGATCAAAGATGGCGTAGCTGTGCCCATAACACACGCAGCTTCCCAAGCGCAATAGTGGCGAATGTGCACAACGATCATAACCTCGTGATGGGCAACTTCAAGTTAAGATTCAACATCCAACAAAGAACGGTCACAAAGAAGGTGGATATCGAACGACTGCAAATACCCGAAGTCAAAGAAAGTTATAAGATTGAACTAAAAAATCGTTTTGAAGTGCTTAGCGGTCTAGTTGAAGAAACGAACATGGATGAAGCACTGGAGGCCGTCAACGACACGATTAAGAGAACAGCGGAGGAGGTAATTGGCCTTAAGAGATACAGAAAAGCCCCATGGATGAGTGACGAAGTGCTCTACCTGTCTGACCAACGACGAGCTGTGAAGGTAATGAAGAACAATAATCCACAGGACGAGAATTTCAAACAACTATACTCACAGCTCAGGACCATCATAGACAAAAAGGTTGAGGAGTGCCGAGAGGATTGGTTTAACAGACAGTGCTGCGAGGCAGAGGAAGCAAGCCAAAAAAATGATATGCGCACTCTCTTTCAAATTGTCAAAACGCTCAAGAAAGGAGTCAAGCTGAATGAAAGGTGCAACAACATCAGAGACAAGGATGGCAACCTGCTCACCAAGGACATCGACATTCTTAAGCGATGGTACGAATACGGTAGAGGCCTCTATAATGCAAACATTGAAACGGATGGTGACGTTCTTGAACAATTATGGCCTAATTGCAAGAGAGAGGAAGAAGAGCCATACCTTCTTGAAAGCGAAGTACGAGCAGCCATTACGAAGATCAAGACACGGAAAGCTCCTGGTATCGACGACATTGAAGGAGAGCTAATCAAAAGCGGTGGAAGAGCAATGGTTCAAATCATGCACAAGATCTGCAACAAGATATGGGACACAGAAAAATTTCCGACGCTTTGGACTAAGTCTCTTGTAGTTACTATTCCAAAAAAAGGGGACTCCACCAAATGCGAGAACTACCGCATGATAAGCCTTATCTGTCACGCAAGTAAGATCATCTTGGAAATTATCAGGAGCCGGATGAAGAACGCGATAGAAGTGCAAATGGCGAAGGAGCAAGCCGGATTCAGGTCAGGACGCGGTACAATTGAGCAGATCTTCTCACTCAGACTGTTATGCGAAAAGTATCTCTCACTACAGGATAAAGAGCTTCACTTGATTTTCATCGACTTCAAGAAAGCATTTGACTGAGTGTGGCACCAAGGCCTCTGGAAAGTACTACATCACTACGGCATACACCCAAAGCTGATCAGTCTGATGGAGAACCTGTACAAGCGAACGCAGAGCGCCATAAGAGTCGGAAGAGATGTGACAGAGTGGTTCCAACTAGCAATCGGAGTACGCCAAGGCTGCATATTGTCGCCGGATCTCTTCAACATCTATCTAGAGCACATCATGTGGGAGGCACTTGACGGACTAGAAAGCAAAGGAGCATGCGTGAATAGCAGAACGATTAACAACCTTCGTTTTGCTGACGACATCGGTCTTATAACTGAACTCCACAGTCACGCACAACTCCTACTAAATAAGGTGGAAAGCGTCAGTTCAAGATACGGACAAGAGATAAGCGACACCAAGACAGTATGGATGCTGCTGAGCTCGAAGCCTGAGCAAGAAACGAAGAATAGAGTTGAAGAGGGCATGTTGCTCAGAGGAAAGAAACTGCAGCATGAAGACAGTTTTAAGTATTTAGGATCGACCTTAACCATAACGTGTGACAGCTCGAAAGACATCATAACGAGAACAGCCATAGCCTTAAGTTCAATGAGCGACCTGGACAGTATCTGGAAGAACAAGAACATCAACAAGATAACCAAGATGAGACTATACAACTCGCTTATAGTACCGATTGCCTTGTACGGATGCGAAACGTGGACTCTTAGAAGTGCTGAAGAAAGACAACTGCTCGTGTTCGAGATGACAGCGCTCAGAAAGATACTTGGAGTACGCATCATAGACAAGATGAGAAACGAAGACATCAGGAAGGCCCTCAACCAGACAGAAACGATGCATGACATAAGTGGCTAGGTCATGTACTCCGGATGGACAAGAACAGGATTGCTAACATCACATTACATGGAAGAGTGGATGGAACCAACAAGAGAGGGCGCCCAAGAATGACATGGGTGTCGGCAGCACTCTCAAGATATGACATGGGACTACAAGATGTAATGCGGACGGCCCAAGACAGAGATCTGTGGCGTTTGATGTCTCCTCATGCTAGAGCCCACGTCGACGTGTAATTACAACACTGAGATATGGCGAAGAAGAAGAAGAAAAAGATATTGTTAAAAAATATCAACCAGCAATTTAATTTCTTTTATCACATATAGTGCCATTCATTGTCAGCAAAGAGCAGCCTAGAAAGCAGTTACAGTGGGCTCAGAAAGTCTTCAGACCCCTTTGCTTTCTGCACTTTTATTTTGTTGGAGATTTCATTCTAAATGGATATATTTGCCATTTTTGCCCATCAATCTGCACTCAATAACTCCTAATGACAAAGCAAAAACTTGTTTTCAGAAAGCTGTGCAAATTTATTACAAATCCAAAACTCAAATCTCTCATTTCTATAGGAACATACATCATCCATCCATCCATTATCCAACCCGCTATATCCTAACTACAGGGTCACGGGGGGTCTGCTGGAGCCAATCCCAGCCAACACAGGGCGCAAGGCAGGAAACAAACCCCGGGCAGGGCGCCAGCCCACCGCAGAACATACATAATACATAAGAAATTTGGATAACACTTTGTAATAACTTTCATTAATAGGGCATTAACAAGCATTACGTAATGTTTAACAGATTATGAGTTCACGTTCATTCATTTATGGGTGGAGTGGTGACTCTGCGGCTAAGAATCTGCCCTGGTATCCAGAAGGTTGCTGGTTTGAATCCCCATTGCTGCCAAACGAGATCCTGCTCTGCTAGGCCCTTGAGCAAGGCCCTTAACCTGCACTCACTGTACAATGGCTGACCCTGCGCTCTGACCCCAAGGGGTGTGCAAAAACTAACAAATTTCTAATGAAAGAAATTGTATAAGGTGAAACAAAAATAGTTATAAATGTCATCAAATGACAATTAATACAATAAGTAATGTACTTTTAACTTTGCCAGTATACTCAGTGTCACACATGTGTGCTTGGGTGGCACCTAAAGGGCCTGAATGAGGACAATTCCACAGCAGACCAGGGTGGTGGCAAAGTGTACTAATTCTTTCTCTCTTTCCACTGCAGACCAGTTACGGGAAATTCTGCCTGGTCCTGATGACAACACTTTCTGGCAATATCACTTCCGGTTCTGGCCCAATGATGTCACTTCCTCTGCTTGCCCTTAAAACCTCTATCTTTACCACAGCAATTCAGTTCAGCCATCTATCCATCCATTTTACAACCCGCTGAATCCAAACACAGGGTCACAAAGGTCTGCTGGAGCCAATCTCAGCCAACACAGGGCACAAGGCAGAAACCAATCCCGGGCAGGGACCCACCGCAGGACACCCACCAAGCACACACTAGGGCCAATTTAGAATCACACACTAGGGCCACCTAACCTCATCTGTACATCAATTCAATCCATTTTGCAGCCAGGAGCAATATACGGGTGGCTGCCCCAAACCTTTTTGTGGCTCCTTTTGTTTGTCTTTAACATCAGTTGTATAAATTTTTGCACCAACAGTTTTATTAGGAGTATTTTTGAACATGGAAGTAAGATTTACAATACAATCCAATCAATCCAATTTATTTTTGTGTAGCCCAAAATCACATAAGAAGATCCGCAATGGGCTTTAACAGGCCCTGCCTCTTGACAGCCCCCCAGCCTTGACTCTCTAAGAAGACAAGGAAAAACTCCCAAAAAAACCCTTGTAGGAAGAAAATGGAAGAAACCTCAGGAAAGGCAGTTCAGAGAGAGAGACCCCTTTCCAGGTAGGTTGGGCGTGCAGTGGGTGTCAAAAAAAGGGGTAAATACAATACAATACAATACATAGAACAGAACACAAGTTATGATATCCCATAATACGATTTGGATTTGTTCAGAGTCCTCGAGACCTCAGCCATTAAGCTGCCTCCCCCTATTGGCCATTCCACAGCGAAGACAGCGCAGGGCCAGTAATCCGATGAAAGGACCCCTCTACCCAACAATTCCTGCAATTCTCCATCAGGGATGACTTTATCTTAGACAAGCAAAACAACTTGGCAGGTGGGCAGTGGCACCAAGTGCCGCATTTGAGTACCAAGAAGAAAAACAGAATAGGTGAGGGTTAGTATCCAATTCTAACTGTCATGTTACTTATGTTTTAGTGCTAATGACTAACAACAGAGATGCAGTCTGTACAGTTAATCAGCAGCTCTAGTCAGGATGTGCTACACTGAAGTAGTGAGTCTTCAGCCGGGATTTAAAAGCTGAGACTGAAGGGACATCTCTTATAGTAGCAGGCAGACCATTCCAAAGTTTAGGGGCCCTGTAACTAAAAGCTCAACCTCACACTGTTATTTTATTAATCCTTGGAATCATAAGCAGACCGCCATCTTCAGATCTTAATGTACGTTCTGGTTTGTAAGTCATGATAAGTTCAAACAAGTAAGCTGGACCATTTAATGCTTTATATGTTGCTAGTTGTGTAAGCCTGTGCTGTAAAAAGCCCGGGGTCCTAGAAACCATTGAAATCGTCAGAAAAAAATTGAAATGTAGAGATGTCAGGTAATTAAAAGGATCTACTCGCCTCACTTGTGTATTTGCGGCGGGAGGAAAAGTAAAAGGGATACCGTTTTGCCAATGTACTCGTCTCGCTTGCGTAAGTGATTCTCTCTTTTCTCAGCAGTTTTCCTTTGGCAACAGAGTTGCTTTCTTCTTTTGACTCGTTAACTTGGGGCCGCCTTGCCTTGCCGACTCTCTGAACTTCATTCTGTAGTAACCTCACACTTACGGGCCGGACAGACAGACACATGCACTTCCACGCCTAGACGTTTATATATATATATAAGAAAAGGAGGATTTTAAAATGGTCCCTAAACTTAACCGGGAGGCAGTGTAAGGATTTAAGAACTGCAGTTATTTGCTTTGCATCTTCAGATAGAAAAACGTTTCATGACTATTTTTGGAACTGAAACCATTTGAGAGGTCTGAAATATGTTTTCTGGAGACGTACCTTGAATGATATAAAATCTGATATTTTCATTAGTCTTATATAAACACATTTTTGTTCTTTATTTTTACATAATTTAAAGATTTTTTTTATAAAATAAAAAAGCTCCAAGTCTTAACCTACACCGTACAGCGAACAATTACAAATTGCCTTTAGAAAATCCTTTCACTTTATGGTGAAAGAGGAGTATACTCTGTTTTAGAATGTACTGTATTATGCGTGTGCTATTGAGGCAATAAACACAATGTTTTGATTCAAACTGAGTTGTTCCTGCCATTAATTTCTGTTACAAGGATTAAACTAAACTGTTCAACAAACTACTCCTTACATCACATTGCTGTCTTCAGCAGGGCGCAGACCTGGTCATATTGATGCCCAGTGCCCATTCATGTATTAATTACCCTTTCACACACCTTTAAAATGTACTGAAAAAAATGCCACAACTAAGAAATAAAGGGTTTATAAACATGTGCAAACCTGTTTAATGCATGAAGAGTTTCAACTTTAGATCGGCTACTGCAAAAACATTTACAACTAAGGAATAAATGTTTTAAAAACATGCAAATTGTGAAAGCAAAAATTTTTACAGTGTTATGAGCAGGGCAGAACATGAAATAACCAGTTTCACAGACCGTACAACTCATGAAAAACGCACTCGCCTATAATAAATTAAACGTGTGTAACTAATATTTGAAGATATTTGTCACTACTCAGCTAGACATTAGTGAATGCAGTCTCAACCCGAATAATGTGTGTCACACACGTGCAATTGGGAGACATCTTAAGGGCCTAAATGATAGTAATTCCATGCCAGACCAGGGGCAGCGGGGTGCACTGACTGTCTCTCTCAATCCCTTGCAGACCATCCATGGGAAAGCCTGCAGGGTTCCAGCGCCTCTGATGACGTCACTTGTGTTTTTCCGGTGCCTTTGATGACGTCACTTCTGTGTCCGGCACCTCTGATGACATCACTTCCAGTTCCAGGGGCCACTGATGCTGTCACTTCTGGTTCCAGTCACCACTGGTGACGTCACTTCCGATTCTTGGCATATAAAGCCGCTATCTTAGCTACCTAAATAAGTTCTGTTTTGGACTCATACCTGTGAACATATCTCACGCATTTAACCGTTTTGCAGCCAAGGCACAATATACGGGTGGTTGCCCCAAAACTTTCAGCCAGAAGTAGTTCCATCCCCCATATAGCAGATGGCAGTGGTCCTCTTGTAACATCCCAGCTTGGACACCCTCAGGGATGCTTGGGTGTTGCAGTCCGCTGTTGGGGTCTTTGGGTGCTGGAAGAGGGCGTTGTAGGCTGGGCGGGGTGGTGGGTGGCCTCCCTGCTTTCCATATGACCTGGAAGTGCTTCCAAGGTAAAAGAGCCCGCCGCCTCACATTGGGAAGTCAGAGTCAGGAGGCAGTGGGTGACATTCTTGGAGGAAGGAAGAAAGGAAGGAGGAAGAACTTAAATGTATTGGGTATTGTGACTTGTCTTTGAATGGGTAATTAATGGAAGGATGCTTTGACTGAATAAATATCTTTTATTTAAGTTCAGACCCATGTTGGACATGCATGTCGGGACAAAACTATGCTGTGACGTCCAAATAACTCTCTCTAATTACACTTTCATGGTCAAATTGTGGCGAGTCTTAAATCAGGGCAAGGGGATAATACCATTTCTAAAGCTCTGGGTGTTCTCAATAATTGGAAAATGGAAGACTTTGGAACCACCAGGACTCTTTCTAGAGCAGGGCATTTGACCAAACTGACTAATAACAGCCTTCATCAGGGAGGTGAACATGAACTCAATGGCAGAGCTTCAGGGGTCCTCTTCTGACATGGGAAAACCTGTTAGAAGGACAGCCATCTCAGCAGCACTCCATCAGTCAGACATTTATGGTAGAGGAGCTTGATGAAAGGCAATCTTGAGTAAAAGGCATTTGACACATTATAGGACTCTGAGTGCGTGATGACATTTTGGGCAGAACTCCAAGCATTATGTCTGGTGAAAACCTGGATTAACTGTCTAATACCATCTCTGTGGTGACACATTATGATGGTGGTGTCATGCTATGGGAGTGCTTTTTGGTGAATTTCGGATGAATACAGTCAAATACAGAGAGTTCCATAAAGAAAACAGAATGCATGCAACCTCAAACTGGGGCAACGGTTCATTTTTCAGCATGACAATGACCCAAAGCATACAGCCAAGACAATGCTGGAGCGGCTTTGGGACAAATCACTGAGTGGCCCAGTCAATGCCTTGACTTAAACCCCATAGAACATCAGTGGAGAGACCATGGGCCTCATGTATAAAATGCTGCATACTCCCGTTCCATGCTCACATCGCGATATACTGTATAAAACCTAAACGTGGCGTAAGGCCATGCACATTTTCATGCAAGCTAAATGCTTGGCATACGCAAATTCTCCGCTCGGTATTGCAAATTTGCAGCACCCAGCATCAAAGCAGTGCTTTTGTTCCAGTGTGGTTTCCCTTTCTTTTTCAGATCCACATCCCTGATGCGGCTTTATCAAATAAACTGAAATTAACCACATATCGTTTTTTAGTTTAAGACATCTGATTGTAATAAACCTGTAACAATATAATGGTTAACGGAATAGCCAAAACAATTCCAAATACCATCGCTGCTTTAGCGTTGTTCCTCTCACTACACCTTCTTCTTCTTCTTCTTTCAGCTGCTCCCGTTAGGGGCTGCCACAGCAGATCATCTTTTTCCATATTACTCTCACTGCACCACTCGGAGTATTTACAGGTGCTGGTCATAAAATTATAATATCATGACAAAGTTGATTTATTTCAGTAATTCCATTCAAAAAGTGAAATTTGTATATTAGATTCATTTATTACACACAGACTGATGTATTTCAAATGTTTATTTCTTTTAATGTTGATGATTATAACTGACAACTAATGAAAATGAAAGTTTAATGTGAATTCTACTCAGTGGGAATCACAGCTGTACAGCAGCTGATCAGAAAGAGAATTATCAGTATACAGCATCAAGCACACACTGCCTCAGCCATGCGCACAGTTTATTTGAACTGCTCTCATATGACAAACGCCTCAGAGATCGCAGTTCAGAAACAGTTTCATCCCAAGAACTATAAACACATAAAATCAGTTCATCAAGTGCGCCTTGTAGAATTGTTTCTACTTATAAGTACAATTACCTCACTATAAACTTGTGATACAGTTATAATATTGCACAACTTGAGCCTCTTTATAAAGCTCGTATTTACATATGATGACAATATCATTTTTAAGATGAAATGCAGCAAGATATTTCAATGTTCCTTAAAAGTTTTGAAGAATTGACGTTCTCGGCTTACAGATGGCTTAACATCTATTACAGAGCTGATTGTGTGGCGATTGGTTACTTAGAGAAAGAAAAGGAAGGACAGGAATTGGAGGTTGGTACGTTTGAAAGAGACAGGACTGCTGCAGCAAATTATTTCATCAAAGGTTGTGCACGCTGCAGCAAACATCCTGCGTGAGGCAGGAACAATCTCTAGATAGGGTGCCAGTTCATCACTATCACTGCGCCACCATGTTCCCATGTTTAATAACATGCTTTAACTCTTATTATCATGAAAATGATATCACGTATACATCTCAGTATTTTAATTATTCAGAGAGCTGTAATATCAGAAATGTAATGGATTCTGTGTCCTGTCGGAGGAAGAGAAAGCCGTTTAAAAAGCATGTAGTGATTTACACACAGAGCACATAGAAGATCAAATACAAAACAAACAATTTAACGTGCTACTTTAGTTACAATGGTATTTGAGAAACTAGTAAATGAAACGATTTAAAGATGAAGTTTATGATGTTCTACTTTAATGACAAAATAAGCTATGTGATTAAAGTGGACATTACGAGATTAAAGTTGACATTTTGATCTTTTTTCCCACTGTGTGCCTATTTTTTTTCCTTTTCTTTGTACCCTAATAAGCTTTCATATGACACTCAGATGGTGGGCTACGACTCACATTTTCACAGCGACTTTGATATCTGACGTCTTTTTTTATTTTGTGAACTTGACCATTCATGTTTCTCCGACACTCTATGTTACTCGATCAACTTCCTTTTGTTGTGTATACCACTTGTTACAAACTCCACACAGGGCCATAGCAAGGTTTGGGGCAGCCACCCATATAATTGGTATCCTGGCTGCAATGTTGACAAAGTGAATACAGCACTGATGTGCACAAAACCGAGTCCAAAACAGAACTGAGGGAATAGGGAAAAGGTGAAGGCTTTTAAAGGGGAAGACAGGAAGTGAGGTCAAAAGGGTCGGGCTCATAAGGGTGTTCAACCATAGGCTCGAGCCCGGAAGTAACATCACGAGGACCAGGTGGAATCTCCCGTGACTGGTCTGCAGGAAAGAGAGAAAAAGAGTCAATGTACCCTGTCACATCCTGGTCTGAATTGGAATTGCCCTTACTGAAGCCCTTTAGCTGCCTCCCATGAAATTCTTCTATTTCCCCCCGTGCTTTTGCCATTGCCATTTCACAGAATGCTGGGCTTAAGGGCGATTTATATTGATTTGCATATTCAAAGAGACGTAATTCTGGGAGGAGTTTGGGAAGCGGCAGCAGGCACGTGCACGTGCGTTACTTTTCACGCTGACTGGGATTTAGGTAGCAGAAGAACGCAGAAGTTGGCGAACGCACAGATTTATGCATCTGGATTTTTTTGTGCATACGCACATTTCCGCTTTTGTCTGTACGCCATGTTTTAATGTGAATTCTACAGTTATTGGGTGTAGAGTGACGGGCAAAAATGGCAAATTTATCCTTTTAAAAATAAATCTGCAACACAATAAAGAGAAGGGGTCTGAATCCTCCCCTGCCTTGTATGAACAGAAGAAGGTGCATTGTCTGTACTTCATGGAGACAGGCAGCACATCTTGTGGACGTGGCTTTCAGACCCATGCCATTTCTAATTTGCTGCACAGATCCATCAGCTCCCTCTCTCTCAATCCTGATTTTAGCCCTATATTCTTGTGTGTTCTGCCTTCTTCTCCAAATTATGCACTTTACTCAATTATGGTTTCAGTATTTACCTATGACGTATCTCACATGTGAATGATTTCCTTCTGCTTTGTGTTGCTTTTTGTTTTACTCCTGTGCCTTGTGAAGTTCATTATACATTTTACACTTCTGTCCCTTTCTTTATGGTATCCATCTTCACACATTTCCTATCCTACTTATTTTTTTCAAGGACACATTATAGCAGCATAGAGCACAAAGCAAGAACCCTGAAAGGAGCACCAGTCCACCTTAGAACTCACTCCCACACTCACTCATACAGGACCTATTCAGAGTGGCCTATTAACTTAAGATGCAGGCATATGGCATGTCTGCTAATCTAACATGCTGCTCTTGACTGATGCCATCTTTGTCCTTTTAATCTTCTCAGTACTGAGTAGTTTTAGTTGCATTCAGTTCTGTAAAGTCCCTATTTAGAATGTCACCTGTAATCCTCCAACTTCATTTCTATCAGTGCAGTGGTGTTGCAACTACTTCAGAAAAAGGTCTGGGGCACGACCATGAGCCCTGTATCATGGAGGATGGATGGGCATCCCAGCTGTGATGGTGACTGATTTCTTGCCAATCTGGGAAGCCATCATAGATGGAGGAGGGACACAACCCGGCCAGAACGCCTTGAAAATTTTATCCCGGCTGCGATGGAGGAATAGATAGACTGGGTGAAGGTGGATACTGGGAGCAATTCATACCCTCACACAGAAGGTGGCAGTGTTCCTCTAGGCTGATCTCAATTAGGACACCCACAGGGTTGCATAGGAATTGGAGAGCAGAAGTACAGTCCTGTCAGGGTCCTTGGGTGCTGCCCAGGGAGGACAACACTGATTTCCACATGACCCTGATGTGCTCCCATTATACAGTACAGTGACACTGGAAGCATTCCCAGGTCTGAGCTGAAAAGGACAAAATTCAACAAGAGGAGTGCAGACAGAGGAAGACATTTACGTAGCGATAGTGTGGTATTTGTGACAGTGTGCACTGCAAAAGGGGTCGATGAAAATAAAAACCTAATATTTTAAACCCAGAGTTGTGTTTGGGGTTTGAGGCTCAGTGGCACCCTCTTGTGGTTACACCTTGCATAACTGTAGCAAAGATAAAGTTAAATACTTTATGAGAACATCTTTGCAGATGCGAGTCCAACACGGAACTGTGTTGAAATGGCGGGTTCCCAATTTATAAGAGCTGTTGGCAGGAAGGGGCGAGTTCAGGTGGGCGGAAGCAACGTCAGCAGTGGGGTGACTTAATCTTCAGGGGTAGAGGAAGAGAGAAGATGGGTAATGGCTAGTGTTGATCAGCGAATTTCGCCAAAACGTTATTCATAACAAATTTGCTGTGTTCACATTCGGCCTTGTTTATCGAATAATTTACTGATTATTCAGCTGGTTTAGGAGAATTTTTTTTTTTTAAACCAGAACCCCCATAATGCTTTGCGCGGATAGTGAGACAATCTTGGAGCTGTAACAGCCAACATTGATGTATACAATGCCGATCATTTTGCATTACAGACTTTGTGGGTCAAGTTACCTCTGCTTGTCGCCAAACATACAGGTCAATCTTTGAGTTCCGCGTCAGTATAAGAGAAAGTTGTGTGTGCCCTGTGCTTGCATAATAAGCCAGATGGAGTTTTAAAAAAAAAAAAAAACTTTGAAGGAGCCTGACACAAAACACAGGAGACTAATGAAATAATAATGAAAGATTTACTACTATTTAAAAAGACGTTTTTATCTTTTTGATACAAGAAAAAAAGTGCAAAGCATCAGCACAGACAGTTTGGACAGCCTTCAGCACAACTTCAAAATAACAGAACAAGCCAGCAGCTTTAATTTTGACATGCCACTTTGAATTTTCGGCCTTTAAAAGACCTACTTATTTTTTCTGACTTTTGACTATGATTTTGGCATTTCCTCTTTGTGTTGATGAAATATATGAGAACGCAGTCAGAGACGCGCAATCTTCTTCAGTTTCACAGAGGCACGGTGGTGCAGTGGTTGCCCACAATAATCTGTCCAGTACAGTTGGCAGACATTTCCCCTGCCCTCAGGGACACTTTAAAGACGACTGCACCATTATAATCCAGTGTGATAAATGAGAAACAAAGACACAGATTAAGTGTTGGGGAGCCTCCCCGTATACTGGCTGTAGGAGCCAGAAGTTCAAAATGAGGGTCAAAGTAGAATAAACAGACAGTTGACAAAACAAAATGAGTTCACGGTGTGTTTATGGAGTTGATTGAGGAAGTACAAATAATGGGGGAGGAAATGACACCGATAACCAATGAGAAGTTGAATGTAGCAGCCGGAGAGGACATCAGAATTGGAGGGACAGAACTGAAGTCATCGGGATGAGACCGGAAGCAAAGTCTTCTTTGTTGCAGGACATGGAGGTGGATACAGGAGCGTTAGATCTGGTGTGAACGTTTTTATTCTGGCATCTTTCTGTAGACAAAAGGAGAAAAAAAAAAGCATTAGTGCCCTGTTCCAGTTCCCCATCTTTCAGTCGTTCGCGCCCCATCAAGCCCTTTGACTATCCTCTATCCGCACGTGTGACACATCAGTCAAATCTAGTCCAGTTAGTCCTTCCCCATTGACTTTAATACATTTTGCCAAGTTTAACGAATATTGTGAACATTTCCGTGATTTTGAGGAAATGATAGGAGAGCAAACTCGACAAAGTGTGCTTATCAGTACTAATGGCAATCACCAGAGCTCTCCCAAGTGCATGTGTTGACACACAGAAGAAGGATTCGATCTTTGCTAATGCTGTTCAATATTAAATGGCACACAGTAACTGCTGACCAAAAAAAAATGTTTGTCAATTATGGCTGATTGTCAGATCATCCAAAATGACACATTTTAACAAGACGAAATAAAAGAAAGAATTCCCATCTAGTTACATGGACCTTAACAGCAAAAGTGAACATCTTAGCACATCAAATTAAAGGTGACTTTGTGTCAAACACTGAGGAAGCCACCAGAACTGATCTTCTGGTACCATATATGACCATTATTTTCTTTGCATTAGACATTCAACTAGAAATTACAGTATGATCTTGTAGCGCTACCACATAAAGATAATGTTTTCTGCTGTCGATCGGTTGTTGGGGGGGAACAGTCTTCCGACAGAGATTGACAGCGGTACCCCAGAGGTGGAACTTCCGGTTGGTTCGGGGATTCATTTGCATAAAGCGCGCCGTTTTAGAGGGTAGAGGAGAAGGGGTGAAAGAAGAGCATCGGATAACAGAAAAGGCAGATCAGCTTCTGCTCTGGCCATGGGAAAAGCCTAGGAGCTCCTATCAGTCTTGTCAGAAGGTGGATGGTCTTCTCTTTAGTACCTGGGAATCGATTGTTCCGCTATTACCTACGGACTCGGGTGAGCTAATCAAAACGGACTTACTATACTTTAATCATGGCGCAAGTCTGACTTTATGTCTTTTATGACGAAGAGGAGATTGGATGTATAGTCCGCTATTTTCAGGACTCCTCATCTGCTCGCCGGCCGTTGCGGGAGTATTACAGTGGACAATCTGCGGATCTATTTATTATCTCTGGAACGGGAATTGGGGGAAATGAATACTGTTGATGTGTAGATACATGTATATGTGTGTGGCGCTGCAAATTAAGGGTTACTTAGGTTCGGGCGGGGCGATCCATGTGTAAGGGATTGTTGTTCTATTTGTTGTTTATTTGATGGACTGCAAGGATAAATATGGTCTATGGTGTGCAGTGACATATAAATGCATTGATATTAAGGGATTGTTTTGTTAGAATAAAGGCTATACGGGAAATTTATTAAGGTGTGATATTGGCCTATCCTTTTATCATCTGCCTTTAGCTAGGTCAGAATAGTGGTAGCAATAATCTCAGGCTAGTGCTTGAGACAAATTGTTACAATCTGGAAATCTTAAGTCCAATGTAAACTTATTTTACAGTATAGAGATGTGGACAACTTTGTTGGTCTCCTTACAGCTCATTGATAGAGTTGTCCCCTTGTGTACCTGTATGTCTTTGATATGTCAGAGTAAAGCATAGCAAGTACGACAAGAGATCAAGTGTTGCTAATTCTACAAAGATATTCTAAAATGACCTGAACACATTTGTTGGCACCCCTAGAAAACATCCTAAATAATTGGATTAGAGTGATTTTTCAAACTGTTTTCTTAAATTTGTGTCACTCACGTCTACAATCGTACAATCAGTCATTCAGAAGATTTAAATGGAGAAAAGTCATCACTCTGCTGTTTGTTGTCATTGTGTGTCCCACAATGAACACGGACCAGAAAAAAGCAAAGGGGAGAGAGATGTTTGAGGAGATCAGAAAGAAAATGATAGACAAACATGTTAAAGGCAAAGGCTAGAAGACCATCAACAAGCAGCTTGATGTTCCTGTGACAACAGTTGCAAATGATAAGATGTTTAAGGTCCGTAGGACTGTAGCCAACCTCCCTGGATGAGAAAGCAGAATGGTAAGCAGGATAATAAGACTGGTAGACAAAAAGCCATGGACAACTTCCAAAGAGATGCAAGCTGAACTCCAAGGTCAAGGTCCATCAGTGTCTGATCACACCATCGGTCACATTTTGAGTGTGAGTGAGCTCAATGAAGACCCAAGAAGACTTCACTGTTGAAAGAAAACATAAAAATGCATATTGAAATGTGTTTGGTCAGGAGACAAAACTGGAGCTTTTTTGCCAAGTCACATCAGCTCAATGTCCACAAATGAAAAAATGAAGCTTTGAAAGAAAAGAATATCACAGCTACTGTGAAACATGGAGGAGATTTATTTATGTTTTGGTGCCGTTTTGCTACATCTGACATGGGGTGCCTTGAGTCCTTGTAGGGAACAATAAAATCTCAAGACTATCAAGACATTTGGGGGAGAAGCGTCTTGCCCAGTGTCAGAAAGCTCGGTCACAGCCATAGGTCATGGATTCTCCAACAGGATAATGACCCAAAACACACAGCTGAAATCACCCAAGAATGGCTAAGAACAAAACATTGGACCTTTCTGAAGTGGCCTTCTATGAGCCCAGATTTGAATTCCATTGAACATCAATGGAAAGAACTGAAGCACACAGTCTGGAGAAGACCCCCTTCACACCTGACATAGCTGGAGCAGTTTTCTCAGGATGAGTGGGCCGAATGACCTGTGGACAGGTACAGAAGTGTCACGGAGAATTTTTTTGAGAATTGTGAATTTCCCCTTGGGATTAATAAAGTATCTATGTATCTATCTATCTGGAGAGCTCCAGGAATCGCTTGTTTGCAGTGATACTGCAACATATATGAAGTTAAGGGTCCCATCATTTTTGTCCATGCCATTTTCATTTGTGTTATTATTTGAGATATTCTGTTAAATCAAAGCTCAAGTCCGATTTTTATTAAATGCGGAATTAACAATGGTGGGTGCCAATTACTGTGAGTTTCAAGTCATTTCAGAAAAATGTGGATTCTTGATTTTTTTTCATGAAGGAGTATCAACATATTTGTCCACGTGTTCATCTTACAAGATTGGTTAGTAACAAAAACAAAAAAAAATACCTTTATCTTTCTAGGTGTTGTATACTAAAAATTATTTAGGTTGTGGCTCCTGCCTTCTGCATGCTTGTACTGGAAGAAATAGGGTTATATAAAGAAAAGAGAACCAAATAGAAAACTAATGGCAATATATTCACTCAAACAGAACCCTTCATATACAAAGCAAGTACAGCGGTACCTCTGGTCATGACCGCAATTCGTTCCAAAACTCTGGACGCAACCCAAACGTAATTTCCCCATAAGATTGTAAATATAATTAAAACATTCCAGACCGTAAGAACTGTATGTAAATATTTTTTTTTTTTTAAGCCCAAAAATAGTTAATTATACCATAGAATGCACAATGTAATAGTAAAATAGATGTAAAAACATTGAATAACACTGAGAAAACCCTGAACAGAGAAAACTAACACTAAGAGTTTGCACTACAGCCTTACAAACCGCTCGCTGTAAACTTTTGAGTTTTAAGCACAGGGAAAAAAAATTAAATGTCAATTCTCTTGCAAAACTTTTCAAACCATCCTCTACTGTCTTTAAATTCCTCACCTTCACCACTTGGAGGATTTTTTTTTTTTTTTTTTTTTTAGCAAATCGCCATGAATCTTCCTGGCTTTCTCGCATATGATCGCCTCACTTACGCTATCCCCTGCAAGTTGGTTCTCGTTCAACCATACTAGCAACAGTTTTTCCATCTCTTCCAGCACTGGAGGCCTCTGCTTGGTTAACATTGTAACTCCTTTTGCAACATCAGCTGCTTTGTTAGGCCCTGTATACGCAAACAAAAGAAAATGGGAAACGGAGAACAGGCAATCATTGGCGTGTACGAACATGCGAAGGGAAACTGGCACCCAGTGTTTTTGTTCACCACCAGAGCGTGTGGTCGTGAACAGATACAAAATTTTGGCAAACATTTGATCGTAACCCGATTTGTACGTGTTCAGAAACGTTTGTGACCAGAGGTTCTACTATAAAAGTCTCTTGAAAGGCAGACTTCAGAAATGTCCCTGTCCCTAATTCACCATGTAAGTGTGCAAATACAACCTTGTAAATTTTAAAATTTAAATGTTACTCAGCAGTCTTTTAAACATTAGCACGTTATCTGCTGTAATAAGCTTTCAAAAATAAAGCACTTCCACAAAAGGAAAAGGGTTGGGGACTGTCCCCGTATAATGTCCGTTGGACAAAATGCAAAAAAGTCAATTGCTATACATGCTTTTTGATCAAAACCAAATTCAACAGTAACAGACAAAGATGGCGTTTATATACAAGGACAAAATGAAGGAAGGAAATGAGTTGGCAGGAGATAACGTCGAAACTGTTGAATGGATACGACGTCAAAGGGGGACCGGAATGAGGTAATGAAGGAAGTGATGTCATCAGATGGACCTGGAACTTCACGCAGTGATATTTCAGTTCTGATATTAATTGTAGTTTTAGTTTTTATTTTAAATTATAAAATTTTTTTATTTCGTTCTAGTTTTCAGTGGAGTCAACAATTTTTTATTTAGTTCTGTGTTTAAAATGTTAGTTTTTATTTTATTTAGTTCTGGTCTTTTTACATATTAGTACAATTTTAGTTTGTTTCCTGTTGCAAGACCACAAATGCTGGCCTACACATATTTCAATGCAAGTTTTGTTTAAGTTAACAAAATACACTTACAGTTCATAATGCCGTTAAACACAACTTGACTATCAATGAGAAAACAGATTAAGTGGCCCAAGGAGTGTAGTCAGCAAGATCAAATGTTTCAACCCAAGAAACCAGTCTGGGTGAGCACGTTACTGTTAAGCTTTAAACAAGCATGCATTTCGAGAGATTTCTTAATGTTGCAACGACGTCCACTGCACGATAGTCACACAGTGAAAATACTCGCTCGATGAACGCCTGTGAGGCAGGTGCACAGACAGGGTCCTCGGCCAATGGCACCAGCAGACTGTATGGTGACGATTTCTGCTGCCAGTACTGAAGCTGGTGAGGCAGTGACTCCTTCAGAGTCAGATTTACAAATATATGAACCCAAAAGAGTAGCTTATTCACTATTCAACTGGCAGCATTCACATTGACTATTGGTTTGTTTCAAATCTCATCAGCATTCTTTACACACAAATAGGTAATATATGTATTTGGCTAAGAAAGTATGTTACATTTATAGCAGCGAGAGAGCGCGCATTTGTTCCACACCCTCCATGTGTTTTAAATTTGCCATTGCAATTCCACAATTCATACTCATTCAATACAAACGAAAGTACAGAGTGGTGAACAAAAAACAGATTTCAATTTTGACCATAATTGAAATATTTAGCTGTTTTTAAAAGCTTTTAATTTCGATGCTTTAAATCGATTTTAACACAGACTGACAGACAAAAGGATAACAAGAAAAAATGTATATATTTTAAAGTCAAAATTTAGTTTTTAAATATTGGTGTTTTTTTCCTTAGTCTGACCCCACTTTTTATAAAATTGAAAACGGTTTATGGTCTTACCTTTATTTGTAAATGAAGTCCATGAGCCTATCCTTCTCCATGAAAATCTGTCACTTTCTTGTATAAGTCCTCCTTGTTTTCCCTTAGTTTTAAAAGTCTTAATCTTCCATTTTGGCAGTCAGTCAGAACAAAAAAATAAAATTAACGGACTGCTGCATTGCACTTGACTTTCTGATATTGTGAACTTATTGGCGCCAAGCAGCAGCAACAAGCACCTGTTGGGCTCACATGCACCTCCTTCAGGGTGGCACGGTACTGTCTGCCTCACCTTGTGCCTTGTGCGGTTTTATGTCCCATCAGCAAGACTAAATACGTCACACACATTCATTAAAGATATTAGCCAGACTGTGGAAAGACGGTGTATAAAAAGCATGTCTGCAAACATTATACTGGCGACATACAGAGAGACAGCAACAGGCACATGCCAATTGCATACATCAGCCCCGTGTGTGAGGGAGAGCGCAGTCCGAGGTGAGGCTTGTCAGTGCCGCATCTCGCATTTCTCCTCTGTATTTGAACAGGAAATGTGCCAATTCAGCAATTTTAACTATAAAAATGATCAACATTATTGGAATCCTACAGAAAACAAATTTATAGCACAGACCAGTGGACAACTTTATTCTATATTATTATTAGTTTTTTTTTTTTTTACTTTTCATGATGGCCCCTGACCGCACGTCCCTGACAATATGAAAGTTAAAGTCACCAACTATTAGAAACGTGTCATAGTTTATAATTACAATTGACACCAAGTCTGAGAATTCCTCAAAGAAAGACACACTGTATTTAGGAAGTCTATACACGGACAATACTAGACACTGAGAAACTCCATGAACAACAACGGCGAGATACTCAAAAGACTTGAATTTACCGAAGCTGACATCTTTACACTTTAACCGGCTCGAGTAAATGTTTGCAACTGATGCCTTTCTTACCTTGGCGATCCGCATGAGCAAAGCTGTAATTTGGAGGCACAGATTCAATTAAAACAGCCGCACCACAGCTAAGCCACATTTCACTTAGTTCAATAAAAAAAATCAATTTTCCTATCACTAATAAGATCATTGATGGAAATGTCGTGTTGGTTAATGCTCTAACATTTAATAAAGCCATATTTAATGTCTCGGAAGAGTAGAACTGAATTGTAGGAGTAGGTATTTGAGACAGAAATTAAGTTTTTTTAGAGCCGCTTTGTGTGTATTTTTTATTTAATCTATAGTCTTTTTATAGTTTTAAGACATTGTTCATCTAGGAGGTATGATTGTAATTAAATTATTCGCATTTATGCCACACTGTCTAGATTATTTACATGCATTGAAGTTAGTTATTAGAGTATTAATGAAGTGCAATTTTGAAGATGATTGTTACAGAATTATGTCCTAGCAAAGTATTATGGAAAGGGTTAGGAGTAATAGAGAGTTAAGAGAAACGAATTACCTTAGAGATGTTTTCAGAGAGGACCCAGGTGCCGAATCTATTAAGATGCAGACCATACCGCTTAAAGAAACGCGGCCTCTCCCAGAAGAGGTTCCAGTTGTCTACGAACCTGATGTTTTGTCCCTCGCAGAAGCCTTTCAGCCAGATGTTTAAAACCAGCAGACAACTGTAATACTTGTTCAATCTTTTAACAAGAGGTATGGGACCCGAGATGAAGATTCTTGCAGCCAGGGTCCTCTCCTTCATGGCTTTAATTAATGCTGTGAAGTCCGCCTTGAGAATCTCCGACTGTCAGTATCTCACATTTACCCCAGAGCATATTACAATGCATCCCACTGCCCTGTTCTTTTGCCTCTCGAAGACTGTCGGTGCTCTTCTCATATCTCGAACATGAGCACTGGGAAAACAAGGAGACAAAAGATTTGATTATGGGATGAGATGTTCAGGTCTCATACAATAGAATCTCCAATCACAAATACATCACCCAGGGTTGAAGGCAAACTGGGGGAGCAGAGAGGGTCGAAATGGTTCAGGGTGGAGATGCTTGCCTGTGCCGATGGAGGAGATCTAGCCTTAAATCCCTGCATTCATAGCTGAAACAGGCAGAGTTACTCATTGTTGACTTCATTGCTCTGATGACGAGGCGCAGGAGTAAAACTCACTTGACCTTGAAAGTGAGCAGCGCAGCATGGAGTCAATGTTACTGAGCCACAATTTGCAGAGACAATTTCAGATGTCAGGGAGGATTTTTCCAGTAGACAAGCCTTCAAATCCCTCCGGTGCCTCCGTCTGGACAGGAGTTTCTGGATTTGGATGTCGAGAGCCTGGAGTTCTTCAACAACACGGTCCATCACACCGTCAGCCATTGTCTGCTTCCGCTACATGCCCTAGGAAAGAATGAGAGAGAGAAGGTTACAAAAAAATTAAATATCAGAAAAACGCGGTGTATCGGACTATTTTTTCAACTCCCCCACAAATTTTTAACCATGGTTTTCACCCATTTGGCACCCCTTCCCCAGCTATTCGCACTTGTAAAAGTTCCTTAGCATTATAGAATCTTCTGTTGTGACCTCTTCTATCACTCTGAAGATCTCTTGGAGCCATCCCCCCAACCCAAGCCCCAGCTTTGCTGATAGGTACCTAACCCACTCACTCTGACAACTACCCCCCAACCAATTCAAGTGTGTCATTTTGTCAGTGTGGTGTTGTGGGTCCACAGCTAACTCAGTAAAGGCCAGTTTTTAAATGAATAATCACCGCGCTCACGGGGTAGCGAGGGGTGTGGTAGTGTGGCTGAAGCGGTTCCTGGGTGGATTCATGTTGCGGACGTTTCTCACCTAAGTGCACAGGTGAGGGGCAGTCCACAGCGTAATTGTTCCCAGGAATTGTTGATTGCCACAGCTGCCACGTCCATTATAAAGAAGCCAGAGGCAGTTAAAGGGGATGGAAGGAGACAGAGGTTGCTGGAAGGAAGGTAGGAGAAAGCTGGTGAGAGAGAGAGCGAAGGCGAACGAGCAAGAGCAGGCTCAAGTGCAGCTGGACCGTGGGCCCTAGCGTGGTATTTAGCTAACACCTAGGGCAGTTGATTGTAGTCGCTCCCGCTGAGCATTTGGGAGAAGAGCGGGAGTGACTAGCGAGGAAGGTGACTCGCCATGGAAGACAGCGGGAGTCGGGAGACTTAGGCATTTAATCTCCAGTGTGGGAGTCTTGGCCGTGGGAGAGAAGCTAAGACCCGGTCTGGGATGAGTGTGTGACTAAAGCCAGGATCGGGAGGCCTCCAGACCCGAGTGTGTGAGTGTATGAAGGTTAGCTTCAGAGAGTGCGTCTCGCCTGCTGCAGGGCCCAAACGGGAAAAGCAGGTGAGACACTAATGTAAAAGAAACACCAGGCTTAATTGTTTTAAAGGACTGCTTCCAGCAATGTTTTAACCTCAGCTTTTAAAGGATTGTTTTTTCTATTGTTTTAAACCTCCACATTTATTGGATTATTTATTTAATGAAGAAGATTTTAAAAATGCACTTCACTTTGTGGACTTTGTTTTGTTATTTGTTTAAAATAAAAGCACTTTTGCACCATTCCCTTTGCTATGACACCTCACTGCTTAGCTCATCTCGGTTATAACTATCACGGTGTAGGGTTCAAGGGCTCCCGAACAGCGGATGGGAGCATGGAGCAGAACCCGCATCGTCACAGTCAGCCTCAGGCAACACATTTTTTTTGGAGTAAATTCAGTATTTTTTTTTTTTTTTTTTAAGCTGTCCTTGGGCTATACATTTTTAGGAAGCCGACAGCCCTGCACATTTTATACAGGAGCGGCAGCTAAGGTCATTTGTGGAACACTTTTGTTTAAAGATGCAGAAGAATGACACTTTCACAGGTAAAGGTAGGTTAGTTTCTCCCAACTTTAAGGCACAAAACGGAACCCAAAACATGCATGTCCACTATAGGCCGACTACGCCACCTAGTGATAATACAATGAGCACTGGGACCTTATTATATCAAACTGTTTTCATATTTATTTCTAACCAGGTTCCTTTTCAGGTCCCACACTGAAACTATAGATTCCCCAACTACAATCGGGGTGAAACTGCAACGGTCACTCCTGCTTCAATGTTGGCACCAGGTCCACTAATATGAAGAGGAAAAACCATCTCCTTTAGGAGCTGGAAAGAGCCCACCATACCCAAGGAACCTTTCAACACTTTCCGTGGTCAGGTTCCTACTTCACAAGGCACTTAGCTTAAAAATTAGAAGTTGTCAGGTTCGTTTCACTGAAACACTCCTCCACCCAGGTTCCACTTCAGTCCTCTCTACCACCTTAAGCCTCTTGAATTCTTGGTAAACCAGGGTCTAACAGTTTGTAGGTCCATTTCTCAATAAAAACCTCAATTTGGGTCCTGCAAGATTGTCTATTTTCAGTATAAACAAACATCTTAATAGCTGAAACATTAAAGTAGAGACGGGAAAGTTATACCAAAGCTTGTGTTAGTCAATCTGAAGCACAGCAAGTCGAATCACTGTGTTGGAACTCGTGTCAAAACGCTGCTGTCACGTGACCCATGATGTTTGAAACTTTGAACGTCATCAGGACTTCACAGCGAGCTTGGTTTGACAGCTTTGGCGCTAAATTAACAGGTAGCCTATATAAAATGCATTATTCTCATTCAACAATGTTAGGTTGTAAAGAGAGGGAGAGATTTGGTGACAGACAGCGACTAACAGCGGAAAACGGCGTTCAAAAGTGTGGGAGCACTCATACCACTAAATAACAGAATATGTTGCCTCCTTATGGTCTACATTTTATGTTCCAATTAGAATCTTATTCTTACACTGTTAAATGAAATGATAAAATTATTGTGTCTCAATTATACAATACTGTGTAGGTGTGGTGTTTGCTATGCACGCAAGAGTTGTCTTACAACAACAGAACGTCGTCCATGTTGAGACACCTGCGTCACCACTTGTAAAGCTGCAGCAGGAAATATCTCTGGCATTTTTTTTTAGTCTAGTGTTTTGGATTCAGACTTTAATGTCTAATGAATGTGTATTCATCCATCCATCCATCCATCCATCCAATGTCTCCCGCTTATCCGAGGTCGGGTCGCGGGGGCAGCAGCTTGAGCAGAGATGCCCAGACTTCCCTCTCCCCGGCCACTTCTTCTAGCTCTTCCGGGAGAATCCCAAGGCGTTCCCAGGCCAGTCGAGAGACATAGTCCCTCCAACGTGTCCTGGGTCTTCCCCGGGGCCTCCTCCCGGTTAGACGTGCCCGGAACACCTCACCAGGGAGGCGTCCAGGAGGCATCCTGATCAGATGCCCGAGCCACCTCATCTGACTCGATGCGGAGGAGCAGCGGCTCTACTCTGAGCCCCTCCCGGATGACTGAGCTTCTCACCGTATCTTTAAGGGAGAGCCCAGACACCCTGCGGAGGAAACTCATTTCAGCCGCTTGTATTCGCGATCTCGTTCTTTCGGTCACTACCCATAGTTCATGACCATAGGTGAGGGTAGGAACATAAATCGACTGGTAAATTGAGAAAAATTTTCACCACGACAGACCGATGCAGTGCCCGCATTACTGCGGATGCCGCACCGATCTGCCTGTCGATCTCACGCTCCATTCTTCCCTCACTCGTGAACAAGACCCCGAGATACTTGAACTCCTCCACTTGGGGCGGGATCTCGCTTCCAACCCTGAGAGGGCGCTCCACCCTTTTCCGGCTGAGGACCATGGTCTCGGATTTGGAGGTGCTGATTCTCATCCCAGCCGCTTCACACTCGGCTGCGAACCGATCCAGAGAGAGCTGAAGATCACGGCCTGATGAAGCAAACAGGACAACATCATCTGCAAAAAGCAGTGACCCAATCCTGAGCCCACCAAACCGGACCCCCTCAACGCCCTGGCTGCGCCTAGAAATTCTGTCCATAAAAGTTATGTGTATTCATTAAATAATATAAATGGAAAAGAATCTTACCAGAATAAAATGAGCATAGACTTTTCTGACATTATACTGGTGACATTGAGACTGAAACAGTGAGTGCTGCTTCACTTGTGCTCTTGAGAGCTTGCCTTGGCCTCAGTTAACCACCAGATGTCGTTGTTCATACTGGGGCTGAGGCTTCAAATCTTTTTCGGCACAAATAGAAAGAAAGTCTCAAAGCTTCATAAGGCTTCATTTTCCCATCGCTACATTAAAGTGAAAACTAAAACAGTATTAATAACTCTAAAACCCCAGTATCATGTCCCTTTCTCTATACTCTTTACACCTACCACCTCCTCTTCGTCCTCCTGCTCAGCTGTTATTACAATAACCCAACTTCACCTAGGAGAAATTGATCCGTCAATTAACTGATTAAATAAAAAAATACCACTTAGATAAAAACATGCAATACGATTAACTGTGTATAAAAGAAAATCTTATTTAAAACAAACGTGAATAATCTTAATACAAAGTGAATAACTCAAACAACTGACAAACCGTGAATCACTCAATTTAAACACTTTCTCGTATACTCAGATATGGGGATGGATATTTGAGGAGTAAGCCGCAAGACAATGATTACATTTTTATATTATGTACATTAAAGAACCATCAACAACAAATCATTTTAAAAGTTGAATAAATCACACTCTACAAGTGTATAAATAAAAGGTAAAGTACCACTTCTGGTTAGCGGAAATAGCTCAAAAGTTGATAGAAATCTATGTTTTGTACCTAATACTTGTATGCAAAATTTGGTTGACCAAAGTGAAAGTGCACTCAAGTTATCGTATTTACAGTGGTGTGAAAAACTATTTACCCCCTTCCTGATTTCTTATTCTTTTGCATGTTTGTCACACAAAATGTTTCTGATCATCAAACACATTTAACCATTAGTCAAATATAACACAAGTAAACACAAAATGCAGTTTTTAAATGATGGTTTTTATTATTTAGGGAGAAAAAAAAATCCAAACCTACATGGCCCTGTGTGAAAAAGTAATTGCCCCCTGAACCTAATAACTGGTTGGGCCACCCTTAGCAGCAATAACTGCAATCAAGCGTTTGCGATAACTTGCAATGAGTCTTTTACAGCGCTCTGGAGGAATTTTGGCCCACTCATCTTTGCAAAATTGTTGTAATTCAGCTTTATTTGAGGGTTTTCTAGCATGAACCGCCTTTTTAAGGTCATGCCATAGCATCTCAATTGGATTCAGGTCAGGACTTTGACTAGGCCACTCCAAAGTCTTCATTTTGTTTTTCTTCAGCCATTCAGAGGTGGATTTGCTGGTGTGTTTTGGGTCATTGTCCTGTTGCAGCACTCAAGATCGCTTCAGCTTGAGTTGACGAACAGATGGCCGGACATTCTCCTTCAGGATTTTTTGGTAAACAGTAGAATTCATGGTTCCATCTATCACAGCAAGCCTTCCAGGTCCTGAAGCAGCAAAACAACCCCAGACCATCACACTACCACCACCATATTTTACTGTTGGTATGATGTTCTTTTTCTGAAATGCTGTGTTCCTTTTACGCCAGATGTAATGGGACATTTGCCTTCCAAAAAGTTCAACTTTTGACTCATCAGTCCACAAGGTATTTTCCCAAAAGTCTTGGCAATCATTGAGATGTTTCTTAGCAAAATTGAGACGAGCCCTAATGTTCTTTTTGCTTAACAGTGGTTTGCGTCTTGGAAATCTGCCATGCAGGCCGTTTTTGCCCAGTCTCTTTCTTATGGTGGAGTCGTGAACACTGACCTTAATTGAGGCAAGTGAGGCCTGCAGTTCTTTAGACGTTGTCCTGGGGTCTTTTGTGACCTCTCGGATGAGTCGTCTCTGCGCTCTTGGGGTAATTTTGGTCGGCCGGCCACTCCTGGGAAGGTTCACCACTGTTCCATGTTTTTGCCATTTGTGGATAATGGCTCTCACTGTGGTTCGCTGGAGTCCCAAAGCTTTAGAAATGGCTTTATAACCTTTACCAGACTGATAGATCTCAATTACTTCTGTTCTCATTTGTTCCTGAATTTCTTTGGATCTTGGCATGATGTCTAGCTTTTGAGGTGCTTTTGGTCTACTTCTCTGTGTCAGGCAGCTCCTATTTAAGTGATTTCTTGATTGAAACAGGTGTGGCAGTAATCAGGCCTGGGGGTGGCTACGGAAATTGAACTCAGGTGTGATACATCACAGTTAGGTTATTTTTTAACAAGGGGGCAATTACTTTTCCACACAGGGCCATGTAGGTTTGGATTTTTTTTCTCCCTAAATAATAAACACCATCATTTAAAAACTGCATTTTGTGTTTACTTGTGTTATATTTGACTAATGGTTAAATGTGTTTGATGATCAGAAACATTTTGTGTGACAAACATGCAAAAGAATAAGAAATGAGGAAGGGGGCAAATAGTTTTTCACACCACTGTACATATTGTACATAGACAGAATTCCAAAAATAGTATTTTCAGACTCAGGGAAGTCTAAAACCTGGAGATTCCTCAAAATCTCAATGTCGATTTTTTAGATAGATAGATAGATAGATAGATAGATAGATAGATAGATAGATAGATAGATAGATAGATAGATAGATAGATACTTTATTAATCCCAATGGGAAATTCACATTATCCAGCAGCAGCATACTGATGCAATAAATAATATTAAATTAAAGATTGATAATAATAATAATGCAGGTGAAAAACAGACAATAACTTTGTATAATGTTAACGTTTACCCAGCCCCCCCCCCCCCCCCCCCCCCCCCCCCAACCGGGTGGAATTGAAAAGTCGCATAGTTTGGGGGAGGAACGATCTCCTCAATCTGTCAGTGGAGCAGGACAGTGACAGCAGTCTGTCGCTGAAGCTGCTCTTCTGTCTGGAGATGATCCTGTTTAGTGGATGCAGTGGATTCTCCATAATTGATAGGAGCCTGTTGAGTGCCCTTCGCTCTGCCACAGATGTCAAACTGTCCAACTCCTTGCCTACAATAGAGCCTGCCTACCTCACCAGTTTGTCCAGGCGTGAGACGTCCCTCTTCTTTATGCTGCCTCCCCAGCACACCACTGCGTAGAAGAGGGCGCTCGCCACAACTGTCTGATAGAACAACTGCAGCATCTTATTGCAGATGTTGAAGGATGCCAGCCTTCTAAGGAAGTATAGTCGGCTCTGTCCTTTCTTGCACAGCGCATCAGTATTGGCAGTCCAGTCTAATTTATCATCCAGCTGCACTCCCAGATATTTATAGGTCTGTACCATCTGCACACAGTCACCTTTGATAATCATAGGGTCCATGAGGGGTCTGGGCCTCCTAAAATCCACCACCAGCTCCTTGGTTTTGCTAGTGTTCAGTTGCAGGTGGTTTGAGTTGCACCATTTAACAAAGTCATTGATTAGGTCCCTATACTCCTCCTCCTATACCAGAAAGTAAAAATGTAAAAACAGTTATTTAATAAATCTCTAAAAGTGGGGAGCATCTGGAAACTAAGACAGAAAAAGCTGTCTACATAATCAATGTCAATATGTGCCGCTTGAGCAATGACATAGCTACGTCATATACAAAAAAAAGCCTACCTATTATGTTTCATATTGTGTGTGATTAACAGTAATACTTCTTATAGACCAGGGGTTTCCAAACTCGGTCCTGGGGACACACTGTGGCTGCAGGTTTTTGTTCCAATCAGCTTCTGTTTTTAATTAAAGTCCTGGTGACTAAGTGAACTGTTAATTTCCCAGATTCAAATATAGAAATTAGAAAACTAAGTTTGGTTAAAAGTAATATTAAAATGTACTAAGCAGTTATATGGGAATAATGTATTTTCATTCTACTTTTCTAATTGTTTAATTAATCCATTATGTACCAATTAGTGGGTCCGACGCTAAAGTAGTTGCAGCCCTTCATGATTCAGTGTTGTTTGCCTGGGTGTCTGCTCTGCTCGTTTTTAATTGTCATTATTAAAATACAATGAAGGGAGACAACTGCACAGAGATAGGACAAAATATAATGAAAAAAGAGTTAAGCATTTAAATCCATAGCAAAAATATAAATATTTCTAAGTTTCTTATAAATGAAAAAATCATGCTGCTGTGCTTTTTCTGAATGAAGAATAAGAGAATAGAAAAAAAAAAAACATACCAGCTAATTAAATGAGACCAGCATTAGCAGTTGTTGTCACCTATTATGAATCTGGCTGAAACAAAGACCTGAAGCCACAGTGGGCCACCAGGACCGACTTTGATATCCCCCGTTATAGACATACTGTATTACATTTCTATAACTAGTAGCTTATAGAAACAAAAATGAATGAGAGATGCTATCTCTTCCATCTTTTCACTTCAAACGGATACTCAAAAACATTCATTAACCGGAGCTTACATAGAAGACGCCAAAAAACTCAGCAAACAATCGACTTGAATCAGAACCTCCACCCCACCTGGCATCTCACTCCCTTATCACCACAAGGTGTCTGAAGGTACAGCGCGCATCCTGACCAAGTGGGGCATCAGAATAGCACACAAACCCACGAACAATTTGCGCACGGTCCTCTTTAATGCTAAAAACAAGAAATCAACAGCAGAAACACGAAACGCAGTTTATAGCATTCAATGCAGTTCTTGCCCAGTGGTATACATAGGACAAATTTCAAAAAGAATCGCAACACGTATACAGGAACATCGCAACGCCGTCAGAAGAAAGGACTCACTTCATCGATCTATATGCATACTAAATCAAAACGACATACATTTAACTGGGACAATGTAGAAGTAAAATTTAAGGCCAGTACTAAAAGTGCCAGAGAGTTGGCCGAATCTTGACTATCAAATGAGAATGCCATCAACAGACACTTGGACATAAATCCAGCATATGCAAACTTAAGAAGAACATGTTCATAATAAATAAACTGTACCCCCAATACCGCCCCCCCCCCCCCCCGATCACACTGACTTAGCCACCTACCCCACCCCCAATTAATTTTTTGCTATATATTGCCTTTGATTCTTGTAAGTCTAAGCATTATCCTCTGATGAAGACCCCTGGCAGGGGTTGAAAGCTCAGAAATAAAAACTACTTTATGATATGTGATTCATTTTTCTCCCTCTGTGGATCTCCAGCTGCGAATAGTAGCTTATCTATATACACAGCAAGCAAACTTGCCTTTTAAAAGTGCAGTTAACAAAAAAAAAAAAACGTAATTTAATCGCGCTGTTTAACCTTGGTCTTCATTTCTATGTTATGCGGCATTTATTCATTTAACCGCTACTTTACTTCTAAGTGCTCAGTTAACAATTTGTTTCAAAAAGAAATAAATAACATGACACTCACCAGCTTTTTTGATTTCTTTGAAAGGAACTCTTAGTACAGCTTGTCGCTTCTTTTTTTTTTTTTTTTTTTTTTTTTTAAATGAGGGATACGTTAAGTACAGATTCTGAATGAATAGTTATTATAATGAATTGGATATACAGAGTATCAGGATTAAATTACAGTGAAGTTATGAGAAGGCCATGTTAAAATAATGTGTTTTCAGCAGTTTTTTAAAGTGCTCCACTGTATTAGCCTGGCAAATTCCTACTGGCAGGCTATTCCAGATTTTAGGTGCATAACAGCAGAAGGCCGCCTCACCACTTCTTTTAAGTTTTGCTCTTGGAATTCTAAGGAGACACTCAGTTGAGGATCTGAGGTTGCGATTTGGAATATAAGACGTCAGACATTCCGATATATAAGATGGGGTGAGATTATTTAAGGCTTTATAAACCATCAGCAGAATTTTAAAGTCAATTCTGAAAGACACAGGTAACCAGTGTAGTGACATCAAAACTGGAGAAATGTGCTCGGATTTTCTTTTCCTGGTTAGGATTCTAGCAGCTGCATTCTGCACTAGTTGCAAACGATTGATGTCTTTTTTGGGTAGTCCTGAGAAGAGTGCGTTACAGTAATCTAGCCGACTGAAAACAAACGTGTGAACTAATTTCTCTGCATCTTTCGAGGATATAAGAGGTCTAACTTTTGCTATGTTTCGTAAGTGAAAAAATGCTGTCCTAGTGATCTGATTAATATGCGATTTAAAACTCAGATTACAGTCAACGGTTACCCCTAAGCTTTTTACCTCCGTTTTGACTTTTAATCCTAATGCATCAAGTTTATTTCTAATAGTCTCATTGTATCCATTATTGCCAATCACTAAGATTTCGGTTTTCTCTTTATTTAATTTGAGAAAGTTACTATTCATCCATTCTGATATACAGGTTAGACATTGTGTTAGTGAATCAAGAGAATGGGGGTTATCAGGTGCTATTGATAAATACAGCTGTGTGTCATCAGCATAGCTGTGGTAGCTCACGTTGTGCCCTGAGATAATCTGACCTAACGGAAGCATGTAGATTGAGAAGAGCAGCGGACCCAGGATAGAGCCTTGTGGAACACAATATAGGATATCATGTGTCTTTGAATTATAATTACCACAACTAACAAAGAATTTTCTCCCTGCCAGGTAGGATTCAAACCAATTTAAGACGCTGCCAGAGAGGCCCACCCATTGACTAAGGCGATTCTTAATAATATTATGATCAATGGTGTCAAATGCGGCACTCAGATCTAAGAGAATGAGAACAGATAAATGGCCTCTGTCTGCATTTACCCGCAAGTCATTGACTACTTTAACGAGTGCAGTTTCTGTGCTGTGATTTGTTCTAAAACCTGACTGAAATTTATCAAGAATAGCATGTTTATTGAGGTGCTCATTTAACTGTATAATGACTGCCTTCTCTAGAATTTTACTTAAGAAAGGCAGGTTAGAGATGGGTCTATAATTTTCAAGAGCAGAGGAGTCGAGATTATTTTCTTAAGTAGGGGTTTAACTACAGCAGTCTTAAGACAGTCTCGGAAGACCCCCGTATCTAATGACGAATTTACTATGTCAAGAACATTATCACTAAGCACGCCCGATACTTCTTTGAAAAAATTTGTTGGTATTGGGTCAAGGGCACAGGTGGAGGGTTTCATTTGAGAAATTATTTTATGTAAATCAGGTAAATCTATCCTGGTGAAAGAATTTAATTTGTTTATTACTGAATATTGGGGTTTAGGAGGATCCTTAGTGTTGGGGAGATATACTATGTTATTTCTAATATCATTAACTTTTTGATTGAAAAATACAGCGATAGCCTCACAGGTTTTACTGGAAGTACTTAGGAGGCATTTATAATCTTAGAGAAATAGCAGCGCCTCTCAAGATGGACTGTGTTATTGTATTCTGTTATTTTAACTTTTAATATTTCATAGTCAATAGTTAGTTTAGTTTTCCTCCATTTACGCTCAGCTCTACGGCATGTTCTCTTTAAATCAGACACTCTTTGGGTCTTCCATGGTATAACAATGCTAGAAATTTTTTTAACTGTCTTTTCAGGTGCAACTAAGTCAACAGCAGCCCTCACTTTAGTATTAAATCTTTCCACCTTACTATTTACATTATCCTCGCTGTTATAGTTGGCACTATAAACGGACTGATTGGTTAGAATGTTTGAAAGTTTTAAAGCTGCCGATGAGTCAAAGAAGCGTTTTTTAACAATATGCTTCTCATGAGTGTTTTCTATCATTATTTCTATATTAAAAAGTAGAAGAAAATGGTCTGATAGACCCAATGTATCAATGACCTGATAGACCAAAGTATCAATGACCTGTTTTATATCAACTTATATCAACCTTCAGTATTACTGAAGGTCACGGAAAGCAAGTGAATAGAAATGAGTCTTTAATCTTGTTTTAAACAGTTCAATTGTAGACGACTCCTTTATGTGATTAGGTAAAGAGTTCCACAGGCGAGGAGCAGCAGCTGCACAAGCCCTGTCTGTCCCCCTTAGTTTTACACTTGGTACGAGGGGCAACAAGAGACAACTGACCAGAAGATCTAAGCACTCTAGATGGTTGGTATAAAGCACACAATTCAGATAAATAGGCAGGAGCAAGCCCATGTAACAATTTAAAAACTAGCAACAAGATTTTAAAATCAATTCGAAAACTGACAGGCAGCCAGTGTAAAGAAGCTAATATTGGAGAAACAGAATCAGACTTTCTTGCCCCAAATAGAAAGCGAGTGGCAGCATTCTGGACCAGCTGTAACCTGCGTATTGGGGATTTGCTAATCCCAGAATACAGCGAGTTGCAGTAATCAAGGCGAGAAAAGATAAAAGCATGAGTAGCTTTCTCAAGATCCCAAGAAGATAAAAAAAGGCTTGATCTTACCTAAAAGACAAAGCTGTTTTAAGTCTTTCCTCCTCTACTACCTCCAGGGGGTCCAGAGTGTGTCCTATAACTGAGGCTGCCCTTTTAATTAGGTTGTTGATTTGGTGGGCCTCTCTTGAAGTGATGTTACCAGCCCAACACAACACAATGTAGAAAATCGCATAGGCCATCACAGAGTTGCTGGAGATGTGAGGGATGTCACTTACCACATTAAAGAAGCACAGTCTCCTAAGAAAAAAGAGCCTGCTCTGTTCTTTCTTATATAGTTCTTGTGTGTTCTGAAACCAGTCTAACCTTTCATTGATATGGACCCCCAAGTACTTGTAGGAGTGGACCACCTCTACATCCACTCCCTGAATAGTGACTAGATGCAGAGGCTCTTTAGTACAGCAAGAGTCACTAAGCAGCCTCTTGGTTTTACTGATGTTAAGATACAGACAATTGTCTACCTCAAGGCTAGAAGGGTGGCAGGGAGGGTGACTTGGGTGTTTTTGGTGTTTTTATTTTATTTTTTTCTCACTGCCGTCAATACGATTTAAACAAAGTTTTCATGTTTTCTTATGTATCAGATGAATTAATGAAAATTTGATTGCAAAAAAAAAAAAAAGCCTGAATTAGTGTAAGCTGCCCTAATGTGGGATGTTCATAAAATTTGAACTTCATGAGGTAGAAGTACATAATAAACAACAATAAATACATAAATAAGTACATAATAAACAAGAATTTGTCACCTATTTATAATATCTAATGGTGTGCTTCAATTTAAATATTTAGAGTCTTAATATTCTCAATTGTAATTGTCATTTTTTCACCTTCTGAGGTCCACAGGGGGATAGATCAATTAAAAGGATCCCAAATATTAAAAATAACATCATATTCATAATCACTGACCTTGAAACAGTCTAAAATAATACCTTGCTTAGGTCTGAAATTTGTCAATTTTAACCTTATGGGAGTGGTTTTTAGAGGGCTAGGACCACTAATAAAGACACAAATATCAAAAATAGTATTATATTTGTGATCAATGATCTCAAAATAGCATAAAATAACTATTACCGATCACAAGTTTTGTGAAAAGGAGTAACTTTGACCCCTCAAATCCAATGAAGGGGTGAACCCCTGGGGTCAGTTGATGTCTCCTACACAACTTTAAATCCTTCTGATTATTTTTGCTGCAGACACCTTTTAGTTTGCTCTTTACCATTAAGGGTGAAATTTTCTGCACAAAATATGGTCCAAACTTTGGACTAGAGGACCAAAAAATTGGGGGAAACCCCAAAAATCTTGATGTCTTGCATAGCTAGACATAAAGATGAATCAAATGATATATCATATGTGGGGTTTTTCTCATACCAGTGAGTCAGAAGGCATGGACAAAGAAAATGGAAATGATTTCAGATAGGATGCTCTGTTGTGGTAATTTTAGACCCTTCGCTGTGAACCAAACATCACTTAAGTTCTTTCAGGGGAACAGAGATCAGGCAGCCGACTTATTGTTAGAAATGAACATAAGTAAGTACATAACTGTGAGATTTTAATTTCACCTTACGTGAATGCTTTGGCTGTCAGCTTGTGGGCCACACCTTGAGTGGTTAGACTGGTGAAGGGCATGCTTCTCTGGTTGACGGAGCAAATACTACTGCAGCAATTCAAAGGAATCAAAATACTCTGAGGCCCAGACGGCTCAGTGGCCATGGTCAGAACTAAACCACAGCCTGGCATTTTCAGAGCCCACAATGACCTGCTGCCTGAACGTCATGTGACTCAGGCAAATTACTTCTGGTTAACTTGTGTTGTACATCAGCCAGCAGATATTAAGGCAAGTAATTTTAATGAATGGGTTGGGGGGGTCTGTGGTTAGAATAGTAAGTCTCATCTCTTAGTTTGCTGAGTAATGGTTACCCAGCATGTGGAAACAAATCAACCTAAAGCCTGCTGCTTCTGCACAGTGGTTCCCAAAGTCCCTTCAGAACGGGTTTGTTTTTAGATGTAGTAGTTTCTAAACATCCTTTTCTGCCATTGTTAATATGATGTAATTCACTGAGATGCTGGCATAATCTGTGATTCATCATTCATTTTATTTTGGCTACACTTATTGAACAAACTATTGGGAACACCAGAAAATTAATGCAATCCTCCACTTATGTGGCAGTATGATGAAAGCGGTCAGAGGAGAATGGCCAGGCTGGCTTGAGGTGGCAGGAAGGCAACGATAACTCAGATAACCACTGTGTACAACTGAGAGGAAAAGCATCTCAGAACGCCAAATCTTGAGGCAGATGAGCTAAAACAGCAGAAGACCGTGTTGGGTTCCATTCCTGTCAGCTAAGAGCAGAAAGCTGAGGCAGCAGTTGGCACAGGACTCATCAAAACTGGACAGTTGAAGACTGGGACAACATAGACTGACCTGATGAATCTCATTTCTGCTTAGGCAGGATTTAATGCCAATAGCATGAATTGATGCACCCACCATGTCTTATCTCAACAGTCTAGTGGTAGTAGCTTGATGGTGTAGGAAGTGTTTTCTTGGCACACTTTGGGCCCATTAATTCCAATCAATAACTGCTTGAATGCCATGTGCTGTTTAAGTATTGTTGCTGATCATGTGAATCCCTTCATGGAAACCCATCTAATGACTACTTCCAGAATGAAAATGCACCCTGTCACAGAGCTGAATCTCAGATGGATTTCAGGAACGTGATGATGAGTTCCATGTTCTTCAGTGTTCTTCCCACTTTTCCGGATCTGAATCCAAAGGAACCACTTTGGGAAGTGGTAGAACAGAGGATTCTCAGCATGAATGTGCAGATGACAAATGTGCAGAAACTGTGTGATGCAATCATGTCAACATGGGCCAGAATCTCAAAGGAATGTTTCCAGCATTTTGTGGAATCCATGCCATGAAGAACTGAAGCTGTTTTGAGAGCAAAAGTAGGTCCTACCCAGTGTGATATAACGACCCGACACAGACTGACACCAGAGGCACAGTAAAATACACAAAAGAATTGATTTCCTTCAGCCGTGGGACACGTCCTCCCCGTGCCCCACTGGCCCTAAACAGTACCCAAAAACACCACCAAAGAAAAAATACCCAAAACACACTCTTCTTTTCCTCTACTCCTCTCAGGGCAGCTTTGTCCTCCTCCTCCCGACTCTGGCACCCTGAGTAGTGGCTGCAGGCTCTTCTTATAGCCCACCCAGAAGTGCTGCAGGTGCTCGTTGGCCTACTTCCAGTTGCACTTCTGGATGTGCTACGCTTCCGCCCAGATGGGCTTGTTAAGCCATACAGCTCTATGCAGATCCCCCTGGTGGAAGCCATGGAGCCCAACCAGGATGAGCTCTGGTGTTCCACGAAAGTTTGGCCCGACGCAACCCAAGGGGGCTGCCAACAAAGGTTCCGAGGGACGTAGCGTAGCTCCCATGGCTGCTCCCCCAGATCCAGTGACAAAGGGACATCCCGGCCAGGCATGGGCCATCTGCCACACCAGTTTTAGTAGAGTCAGGTCAGGACAGGTCAGGTTGGGGAGCATGCACGGGTACAGAGCATTGCCACACCCACCACACAACGAAACAGCTTGGGATCCTGGTTGGCAACCCCCCAGGTAGACACGTGATCCAGTCCCACCATCTGGAAGTGACCCTCTATCTGTTGCAGCCAAGTGTTACGTGGGTGTCCCCTTGGCCTGGTCCAGCCACTTGGGTCCTCAACAATGAGGTTCCTGTGAGCTGACACACATAACTGACACTCCCTCACAATGCAGGTAATGTGCCTCATTCGGGACTCCGTGAGCAACACCAAGTCAAACCAGCGGTACCCAAGGATTCTTGACACAGTACTGAAGGAGTCCAGTCTCCGTCTTAGGTCACTGGGTAGCATCCATGTCTAACAACCATATAGCAAGACAGGAAGCACCAGGACTCTAAAGACTTGGACCTTCGTCCTTTTGCATAGATATCAGGAGTGCCACACACCTCTTTCCAGTGACCTCATGACCCCCCCATGCTCTCCCAATCCATCTACTGACTTCATAGGAAGAGTCACCAGAGACATGAATGCCACTGCCGAGGTAAGTAAACCTCTCAACAAGGCTGACACTCTCTCCCCAGACAGACACACTGCTGATGTGCCTAAGAGGTCATTAAAGGCCTGGATTTTGGTTTTTATCAGGACACTCACAAGCCCAGACACTGTGACTCCTCGCTCAGTCTCTCGAGAGCCCTGATCAGAGCCTCCATTGACTCCACAAGTAGAGTGTTTCAAAAAAATTCATCGAGTGTGCATAAACAATGCATGGATCTACTTGTGGGTTTTTAGGGTCAGGGATTGCAAATTTTGGCGCCCGGACGTGGGGCAAGAGACGGCCGGTCGACTCCTCCAGCGAGACCATTTCAGTGATCCGTCTTACCAGCAGACTGCCGTCAACTTGAGCTCCGGCAGCAGAGCATGCAGCTCCGGCAAAAGTTAGGACTGCCCTGTCCTGAAACAGTTCTTGCGTGAGGAGCCCCTGGTCTCCTCTTTGCTACATCCACGGTGACTGAACGGATTTCCAGACAGAGCTTGCACACTTCCAGGCTGGGGTAAGCACCGGGGGATTTCTGAACATTTTTTATTTTCTAAATAACGGGAGGGCGAGTTTCCTGTTGACCGTCTAGTCATACTCATATCTCAACGGGTTGCTTAAGGTGATGGAGACTTGACCCAAGCAGTTTGACGCATACGAAAGGTCTGATGAAAGGATACTGGCCTCACCCATATCCTAGACTCGGCTGGACGTATTGATGTAGTATTCTGCTGAACCGAATCGGACACGAAGTCACCTGAGCTGGAATCCGGGGATGTGAGCGGACAGGCTAACGGGACGAGTAACGGGGTGGTATATATATGTATGGAAATATAAACCGAAAAAGAGCACAGATTGCAGGATTGCTGTTAGGACGGAATAAATAAATCTACATACGGAATAAGCAACAATACCATGTTCTCCTGGGAACTGGGACAGGACCGATAGTTAGGTGTCTCCCCTTGGGAAAAAAGAAGGGAACAGTAAGGGAACAGTGAGTGGCACACTCAATACCTCGCTGATTCATACGGACAAGGGATTAGGCGAATCAGTATATAGTTGGAAAATTAAATACAGGACCCGGGAGGGCAAGGGGACATAATGGGAACTTATAACAGTAAGCCTGTTAATCGCCGCACAGGGGGATCAAAATCATTAATGCTGGAAGGATTATTTTCGGAGGATCAACAGACGCCCCGTAAAAATGGGTCTCCTAGGAAATTTATAGAAAAGAAGACAGGTTTAGATTTCAAGAAGGCATGTAAGAAATGGAATAGACAGAGTGGTGGGCGTTGGCCGATAGAGGGGACAGGAGATGTAAGTGAAATACAGGAAGTCAGGAAGATCCTGTGTAGGAATAAGCAGGGTTGTTATAATAGTGGACCGTATCGAATGGATATGTTCGATAGATGGGAATTAGTAATAAAAGACAGAAATTTAGAAGCAGTACAGAAACAGAATGAATTGTTGCGGGCAAATGAGGGAAAGGCTAAAAAGGAGAAAGAGGAATTACTAATTACATTACAGAAAGTTCAGACAGGCACTGAACCACAGGCAGATGGGAGGAAAAGGAAGAATAATCCAAATAAAGACCCCCTTTATCCTATTATTTTTTCCCCTCCTCAGTACCAACCTCAGGCACCTCCATTATCCCCTCCTCTATCCCCCATTCCGACTGCCCCCCCCTGCACTACAACCAGCAGAAGTTTCCCCTGATGATCCCCCAGGCACAGATCACTATGACCCCTCTACCCATCGTGATGACCCACCCTGTACTAGACAAACCCCCGTCTCCAAATGCACTCGAAGTCAAACCTCCACTCACAAACCAGCTCCAACTTTTTTCTCTTCTGATCCTTCACCTTCACTTACTTGCCCTTTAATAGATGTTCCCAATCCTCATTATAACCCTACCCATCCAGCTGGACCCCAAAATCCCACAACAGTTATGATAAATCGGAACTGGGACATCCAAGAACTAAAAGATGTCGTGAATGCACTTCCAGATCCAAAGGAAGTAGGAGGACTAAAATTTGTTGAACAACTTGATCAGTTAGATAGCATGTATAAGCCTAACTCTGCTGAATGGACCCAGGTACTTCGTCGAAAGCTTGGGACCACATGGGCCACTGTTAGCAGGGGTGTCCGCAATGACGTTCCATGGGTATGGAACCCAGCTTTAACTCGAGGACAGGGGATAGGTGGAGAAGGCGAATTTAACCCACAATGGGAGGCGTTGAGACAAAATATTGCAGAAAAATATAAAAAAGGAACGGACTGGTCCCTTATTTCTGCTGCAAAACAAAAGAGAGACGAGACGGTTGATGAATGGGCACATAGGATTCAAGACCTTATGGCTAATCACTCGGGCTTGGAAAATGTTGATGACCGCACTCGAGCTGCAGTTCTACCTTTTGTTTCCGGTTTGCGCCTTGATATACAAAACAAGGTCCGCACTTCCTGTATTGAGTGGGAAAGTGCCGCGTTTGATGAAGTCAAACGACATGCTGAACATGCCGAAAAACAAACTAAGCAGAAGGAATCGGACTCTCATGCCAAATTATTGGCAGCACAGATGAACTATTATACCAGGAATGCTCCTGACCAAGGTCGAGGATATGGCTTTAGAGGAAGGGGACGAGGACGAGGAAGAGGACGAGGTGGTTTTAGAGCTCCTCCTGTTGACCACAATAAGAATCCTTTTATTCCCTCTCCCTTAAATTCCAATGCTAATTCCTTCTCTTGCTACGCCTGTGGTGAAACTGGACATTTTCGTCGGGAGTGCCCTCACAGACAGCAACAGCCCCCACCTCCCCTTATTCCACCTGTTTTCTCTGACACCCCTGACCAACAATACTGGCCATAGGAAAACGCAGGGACCTCCAGCCACTCTTTTCAACTACCTTTGCTCACCCATAATTCAGAGACTGATCCTTTACTGACATTGTTCGTTGATGGCACTGAGACTATTTTCTTAATCGACACTGGTGCCACTCGATCTACCCTCTCGCTGGCAAAGGTCCCTGCCTCGAACGAAACTGTTACTGTGCTTACTGCTTCTGGACAACCTCACCTTCTTCAAGTATCAAAACCTCTTCAAGTCCAGTCACGTCCTGGCGGACATACCTTACTGCATCGTTTTCTTTTGAATCAGCTCTGTCCAGTTAACCTTTTAGGAAGAGATCTCATGACAAAACTTTCTCTTTCTATTTCTATGACTGACAAAGGTTTTTTCTGTTCAACCCCCAAGTTGTTGTGTCAAATTACCCCTTACCCCAAACCCTCTTTTGCAGCATGGACTTTAGATATTTCCCCACACACCATTCTCCTCAAAGCCCTACACTCTTTTTCCCCTTGTCTCTTTCCCAATTTACAGGCCCCTGACATTTTACACTGTACTGCCCAATACTTCCCTATAGAAGTAGACACCCCCTGGCTAGAATCTTTCCTTACTTCTGGTACTTGCCCCGAAACCCTTCACATCTCCTGTGTTTTTATTTCATCCACAAAGGCAGCTGCTTCTGTTCATCTTACATGCTCACAGCACATATATTATCTTGGCGGCACAGTGCCTCATATTTCCTTAGCTAAATCACGCACTGTTAAATGGGGGGAAATAGGACCATGGGTAGAAAAATGCCTTGAAAGAACAGACTGGTTACAAGTTACTCCAAGTATTTTTGATACTCCTGACCGTTTAATAACTAAAGTGGTGTTTCAAACTGATTTTTTAGTACATCGCGCTTTGTGCCGTCCTTCCTCTTTTGCTTGTTCATTGCAAACCACTTTCCCTTCTTGGCTCTCTATGCTCCCTGATTCACTATGGTCCCAGGGAAAGAATGATTATGGAAGGATAGCCCATTGTGAGCCTCTGGTGATCCACCCGAAATCCTCCTTCCGCCCACACCGTGCCCAATATCCTCTGTCTCCCGAAGCAGAGGCTGGCATCTCCGCCGTACATTCCGATCTCGTCAAACGCGGTACCGCCGTTGGACATGGACCGTCATGCCTCAGGGATACACTGAAGCCCCTTGTGTTTATGGACAAGCTCTTGCCCAAAATTTAGAAGGCTTTTGGCCGGAAAGAGGTAGTACATTGATACAGTATGTAGATGACATAATGATATGTAGCGCTACGGAAGAAGATTGTACAAAAGATACCCAGAAATTGTTGCTGTTTCTGGGGGAAAATGGCCATAAAGTTTCTAAAGTTAAGCTGCAGCTAATCAAAACAACTGTAAAATATCTAGGTCATGACATTACGTATGGAACAAGAGCTCTCTCTAGCGATCGCATTACAGCCATCCAAAATCTTCCTAGACCGGTCACAAAACAACAGGTTATGTCTGTTTTAGGTATTCTGGGCTACTGCAGACAGTGGGTTCTAAATTTTACTGAAAGAGCACAGCCGTTGCAACAATTGGCTAATACTCCTGGCATCCCCCTTTCTGGCCAGGTCCAATGGAATGAACAGGCTGAGAAGGCTCTCTGTGACCTAAAAACTGCTCTTCTATATGCGCCCGCGCTAGGTTTGCCTGATCATTCTCGTCCATTCACTTTGTTCGTGGACGAAAAGCAGGGATTTATGAATGCAGTACTGACGCAACAACATGGAGATAAACAAAGACCGGTGGCTTATTTTTCTAAAAAACTGGATCCAGTGGCCGCAGCACTTCCTCCGTGTCTTCGTGCTGTGGCTGCAACAACAGAAGCTGTATTAGCAAGCACGGATGTAGTTCTCATGAGCCCCCTAACAGTTAAAGTGCCTCACGCTGTACATTCTATCCTAGTACAAGCCAAAACTTCACATCTCACTACTGCTAGGGCAATACACTATCAGAATGTACTCTGTACTTTGTCAAATGTTACAATTGAAAGATGCTCCACTTTAAATCCAGCCACTCTTCTCCCAACTAACAACGAAGGAGAACCACATAATTGCCATGACGAAATAGCAAAGGTTGTAAAACCTAGAGTAGATCTACAGGAAACACCTTTAGAAACTGGAGAAATGATTTTTGTGGATGGATGTTCCTTGCGATTGAAAAATGGAGCACCCTCAACCAGTTACGCAGTGGTCCAAGGGGACCGCCTGCTGGAAGCAAATGGAATTTCATCAAGCTTGAGTGCACAAGCAGCTGAACTCGTAGCACTCACTCGAGCATGTCAGCTGTCTGAAGGGAAGATCGTAACAATTTATACGGATTCCAGGTATGCTTTTGGAGTCTGCCATGATCATGGAGCACTATGGAAACTAAGGGGATTTAAGACCAGTACTGGAAAACCCATCCAACATCAGAAATTGATCGAATCCCTTTTAGAAGCTATAACCAAACCATCGAAGCTAGCGATTGTTAAATGTCAAGCTCACACAGGAAAACAGGATCCTGTTAGCAAAGGAAATGAATTAGCTGACCACTTTGCTAAAGAGGCTGCATATAATAACACACCAATTTCTTTATTCCAACAGAGAAATGACCAGGACCCTGATAATCAAATTATTTCTTTACAGAGTGCAGCCACGGATATCGAAAGGAGAAAATGGTCCAAAGAAGGGTCCCTCTCTGATGGAGTCTGGACTCATAAACACACTAACAAACCTTTTCTCCCAAAAGCCTCTTTCCCAGGAATGGCAAAAATCGCCCATGGCCTCGATCACGCAGGTAGAGATGCCATGGTTCGAGATGTTGAAAAACATTGGGAAGCTGTAGGTTTCTCTACATATGCAGAGCAATTTTGCAGACGCTGTGCAATATGTCAAAAGTTTAATGTGGGAAAAGGTACCCAGGTAAGTCCCGCCGTTACCCCTAATCCAATGGGTCCGTTTGAACACCTCCAAATGGATTTCATTGAACTAACCCCGTCTAAAGGGTACCGATATTGTCTTGTGATTGTCGATGTGTTCTCCCGATGGGTAGAGGCTTTCCCTTCAAAACACAACGATGCCAAAACAGTAGCTAAAGCACTAATTAAAGAGATTATTCCAAGATGGGGTATCCCTCAAAAGTTACAAACAGATAATGGCACTCATTTTGTGAACTCCGTTATAAATGAATTAACCACCTGGCTCCAAATTAATGTGCACCATTATTGTAAATACCATCCCCAAAGCGGAGGCATCGTAGAACGATGCAATGGCACTTTAAAAGCTAAACTCGCAAAAATTTGTGAACAAACTAATTTATCATGGCCGGATGCACTACCCTTAGCTTTAATGGGACTAAGGGGACGGACACACCGACAACTGGGACTATCGCCGTTTGAGATTCTGACCGGACGTCCCATGCCCATTGGCATGGTTGTAGGAAATGTGAATTTGCATACTGTGGACAATGATCTTCTCTCTAGTCTTGCAGGTTTGCGAACCTCGTTGAAGGAAATCCACCAGCAGGTTAATCAAGCCTGGAGGACCAGCCCACCTTCTAAGGATTTACCAATTCCCTTGGGCACCTGGATCCTGGTTCGAGATACTCGGAGGAAACACTGGCATCAGCCTAGGTGGAGAGGACCATTCCAAATTCTTCTATCCACACCACATGCCGTGAAAGTTGAAGGACTGCCTGCCTGGATCCACGCATCGCATTGCAAGAAATGGCTATCTTAAAAATACTTTTTCTGTTGACTGTTACCCGCACCCTCTCAGGCTACCCAAGGATGGGTGGTGATCTCTATCTAAGTACTTTACCGCCTCTATGGAAAGGGCATATATGCTACATGAGGAGCACATGTCTCGTATAGCTTCTTCCATTTTCTCCTCCCCATCCCCTTTCCCCCCCCCCTTCCCCTTCATCAATGATTTCAATTTAATTATATTGCCCACATCATTTTGTTCAAAAAGGGAGGAGTGTAAAAACATAAAATGATGTAATTGAACAAAATGTATGTGTGTAAGTACAGAAAACAGAACAGAATGATCAAACTTGTTTGTGTTTTGCGTACGTGACAAAAAGCATATATACTTTCTGGAAGTTTTCTTTCAATGATGTGTGTGACAAGAAAATATACCTTTAGGGTAAGGACTTTACAAATTGGAATAATACAAAATGAGTCAGGACGCTATTTTTATTGCTTACGTGGTCAACGATCAGGAGACTAGAAAGGTATAAAAGAGCAAGGATATCTGCGCTCGAGGCAGATGAAGTGCGGTGTCCTAGGACTGTGTTTCTCTGTCATTTTACCCTTGTCTGGTATGTATCAATAAAAGGTTTTTACTAATTTTAATTTTTCTTCTCTGTCTTCAGTCACAAAAAGTGTCCACACAAACCTAATAATAGTTTCCTTTTTAAGGGTGATTTAAGGAAGTTATTACCACTATGCTGCAACACTATCTTTATTGTGAGCGCCATCATTTTGGAGCTTTAGTGTTTGCTGTTCCTTTAGCGATCACGTTCCAGAATCCCCTGGGAAGTGCGATGCGTGTAGCATCATCAACACAACCATCATTAAACCGGCATAAGTGTCTCTTCTGTATCCAAGACTGACGTATAAAAACTTAAAATGTCTGTCTTAGAATCCTTATGCATTATCCTCCTGGTATTTAAAACTAAGCTTCTGTTATTGGTCTCCAGTTTCTGGTTTATAATTTCATTTTTTTCATACTGATTGGTTTGATTTCTGGCTTTGATCTTGGCTTGTTCTGGCAATGTATATATCATGGCTCCATGTCATCTTAACAAATGTTCACAATGGGCACTGGCCCAAGGGCCCAAGATGTTTCTCGTGCCTATGTATGTTTCAGCTTATGATGCTGTTAAGATTGCCATGCGGTCCTTATCATGAAAAATGCACTCTCAGTAAAAAATGCTCTCAGCATATTAGTGGTCTCCATCTATGGTTTTTTGGGGAAATGTTTTCCTTTGTCTTCATATTGCAATAAAACAGTGAAGAAAAATGTGCAAATGGAGTGATAGACCCCAAAAAATGGTCAAAAACCAGAATAGCGCCCATATTTATCAAGTGTCTCAGACTGGGAAAACAGTCCTAACTGGCTCAAAAATCTTTGAGTAATGCAAGTTTGGTTCTTGTCTTAGGATTAGGAGTTAATGCATTTGATCAGTTTCTATAATTTAGTAAACTACTCATAACTTCACCAGGATTTAGGAGAACTCATGAGCTGTCCTAACTGTCTAAGAACTACCAGAAAATGGCATTCGGGCAGAGATAGATAGATAGATAGACTGCCTGGCCAAAAAAAAAGTCGCCACCAAAAAAAAAGGTCACACACTCTAATATTTCGTTGGACCGCCTTTAGCTTTGATTACAGCACACATTTGCTGTGGCATTGTTTCGATAAGCTTCTGCAATGTCACAAGATTTAGTTCCATCCAGTGTTGCATTAATTTTTCACCAAGATCTTGCATTGATGATGGTTGAGTCTGACCGCTGCGCAAAGCCTTCTCCAGCACATCCCAAAGATTCTCAATGGGGTTAAGGTCTGGACTCCGTGGTGGCTAATCCATGACCTTCTTCCATTGCTCCAGAGTCCAATCTTTATGCTCCCTAGTAAATTGAAGCCTTTTTTTCCGGTTTGCCTCACTGATTAGTGGTTTTCTTACGGCTACACAGCTGTTCAGTCCCAATCCCTTGAGTTCCCTTCGCATTGTGCGTGTGGAAATGATCTTACTTTCACTATTAAACATAGACCTGAGTTCTACTGTTGTTTTTCTTCGATTTGATTTCACCAAACGTTTAAGTGATCGCCGATCACGATCATTCAGGATTTTTTTCCGGCCACATTTCTTCCTCGAAGACGATGGGTCCCCACTATCCTTCCAGTTTTTAATAATGTGTTGGACAGTTCTTAACCCAATTTTAGTAGTTTCTGCAATCTCCTTAGATGTTTTCTCTGCTTGATGCATGCCAATGATTTGACCCTTCTCAAACAGACTAACATCTTTTCCACGACCACGAGATGCGTCTTTCGACATGGTTGTTTAAGAAATGAGAAGCAACTCATTGCACCAGTTGGGGTTAAATAACTTGTTGCCAGCTGAAAGATAATCGCCCATGCAGTAATTATCCAATAGGAGGCTCGTACCTATTTGCTTAGTTAAATCCAGGTGGCGACTTTTTTTTTGGCCAGGCAGTGTAGATACTTTATTAATCCCAAGGTGAAATTCACATACTCCATCAACACATACAACTCAGGAAAGGTGAACTGTTTAGAAAACGCTGGACAACAATGAATGTGTAAAAGTGTATTGATTTGACAGAAACAGAATAATATTTCTGTTCCATCTACATGGAGAAGTCACTCACTCTCAGCCAAAATGAAAGTCTTAGTAAACTTGTGGTTTTTGGTCAACGGGAAATGCAGCTTTGCAATAGCAATGATTTGGGTATGTTATAACCAACCCATTTCTCAAATTTTGCACCAAACTTTGAACACCCTGTCAAATGAACAGACAAACACCACAACAAGATTTGGGATAGCCGCCCCGTATAATGTAGGTTGAGCAAAAGATTCAAACACTTAGTTACACTTAGTTCAAAACAGAACTGACTTGCATGAAACAAAATGACGATTTTATGCTCAGGCAGAGGAAGTGAGGTCAGCAGAGTTGGAACCGGAAATATAGGTGAATGGGGTCATATATGGAAGTGATGTCATGGGCCCAGGACCGAACGTGATGTCGCCGGGCCCAGAACTGGAAGTGACATCCTCGGGTTCAAGTGGAATTTCCCATAACTGGTCTGCAGAGGAAAGAGAGAAAGGGTTAGTGCACACCACCACCCCCTGGTCTGGCGTGGAATTACCCTCATTTGAGCCATTTAGCTGCCTCCCATGCGCACGTGTGTGACAGCCCTTACAAGTCTTGAGGTATTACACAGATTTATACATTTCCCCACCACTCTACATGAAGTAATGCTAAAGCAAGCTGCATTCATACAAATCCCTTGTTTTCCTAGAGTTGTTGGTTTGATTGATGGCACGCACATAAAGATCATTGCCCCAAGTGTGGATGATCACACTGTAATAATAAGATGAGAGAGATTAGAGATCTTTGGGGCACCACGAGGGCCAACCCCGTATATTAAAATAAAACGCAAGTTAAAGCACAATGAAAAAAACGTTGAAATGATGCGAGTCTCCATCAGAGTGAATCAAGATGGTGATGCTTCTGGACATAAAGGTCCTGGGCTGGAAGAGGTGGGTCCAGGTGGATGGAAACCAGAAGTGAAGTCAGAGGTTCCATGGTTGTAAGTCTTCTAGTCTGCAGAGAGAGGAAGAGAAAAGGCATTAGTTATCAGTGCCATCCAGCTTTTCGGAGGAATAGTACAATTATCCGAGCCCTTAAACTGTTCCTTATTCGCATGCATGAGACAACACAAATGTGTATCACAAGCAGTTTCACAGTACACTGTGCTGCCAACATATTACCCTGAAGACAGGCAGGGCTGGATGGGTGAGTGACAGCAAAATGTTACCTGGGTATGCTGAGTTCTGCATTCCACAAACTCAGTGATGGTATGGCAGGACGGCAGTGGCCACTCTGGCTCCCAACAGTGATGTGTGATTTATATTAAATGTATTGTCTACTTCTATTCAGTTAAATATGAGATTGGTCTACAATCAATATACTTTGCTCAGACTTCGTGCATTGGAGTTATCGAACAACATACCTAGCGGTTCACTAGCCCTATAATTCAAAACAAAACATAAACTGGGAGTTTTACACCGGCAAGATCCAGATGTCAGTGCAGCAGCGGGCTCTTCTACCATGACTTGGCCACAGCAGGAAACAACACAAGCTATATGAAAGACCACGCAAATTGTGGCACTCAAGGGGGTAGCAGCGCTAGACTAAAGGCCAAACCTTATAATCCTGAGCTTCCATCCATTCTGTTGTCTAACACCCACTTGCTGGAAAATAAAATGGACTATATGAGACTAGATTTAACTACCCAACACAAGGTGGGAAACTGTTGCGTCCTTATCTTCATCAAGACATGGCTAAATTCCACAATTCCCAATAGCGTCATTCACGTGCATGTGTTAACAACATTTGGTGCAGATGGGAGACACAGGACACATGGAAGTCCCAAAACACGCAATTATTTTTCGTTTTTTCTGCACAGCACACACAGTACACAACCCACCAGCACTACTGTTCACAGTCCATTTCTTTCTTTCTCTTTCGCTGTCTTCACTCCTCTCCCACAAGCTCTGTCCTCTGCCTCCCGACTCCGGCTCCTCGAATGGAGTGAGGTGGCCCCTTTTATATTGTACCCAGATGTGCTCCAGGTGCTCATTAATGACCTTCCTGCAACACTTCCTGGTTTGGCGGAAGTGCTGCATGGGCACCCGGAAGCACACTGGGTATGCCTGGATTCTCTTCCGGCAGCACGGAAGTGCTGCATTCCAGGGCTCCAATCCTGTCCAGGCAGCCCTTGGAGGTGGCCACAGGCCCCCACAGGGTTGAGCTTCTAAGCTCTGTTCCCGTGGCCCTGACACCAACCAGGGCAGCTGCCCTCTCGTGTCTCGGGGAAGATACTGCTCCTCTCCCGGTCCTTCCACTCTCTGGGTGTGCCAGCTAGGCAAGGGTCCCAGCCGACCGTTACAATGTATTTACACTAAGAACAACCGGTGCACTACCAGTGAAATTGTCTCAAGCCACTGTTTGGAAAATATAGAGTTCCTGATGCTAAAAATGCCAGCCATTCTACTTCCCAAAGGAATTCACAGCTATTAGCATCACAGCTGTATACATGCCCCCTAATGCCAACACAAAAGACGCACTCTCCACACTGTATCAGTTGTGGTCAGTGTGATGCAAAATACTAATCTGGACTGTGTTCATATTATAGCTGGAGATGTTAATCAAGTCAACTTGAGAACAGTTTTACACATTAGTACCAACATGTGGACTTTTCAACCAGGGGAGAAAACACATTAGACCAGGTTTACGCAAACATCAAGCAGACATTTAGGGTAGCCCCCCTCCTCCACCTTGGAAATTAGGGCCATCTCTCTGTTATACTTATTCCAGCATGTAGGCCATTGCTAACTAGAACAAAGCCATCTGTGAAGCAGATAAGAATTTGTCCAGAGGATACAGTTTCAGCACTCCAGGACTGTTTTGAATGCATAGACTGGGATGTGTTCAGAGAGGCTGCCACTGTCAACTAACACGTAAATCTGGGGAGTATGCTGAGTCTCTGATGGGATTCATATACAAGAGTGTGGAAGGTGTGACCGTCATAAAGAATACGTGATAACCTGAAAGTCTGGCTCACCAGAGAGATGCATGTGCTTCTGAGAGCACAAAATGCTGATTCGTGTCTGGGGACAAAAATGCTCTTAAATCTGCACAAGCCATCGGCATAACTCGAATCATATCATCAAATTCACAGATGACCCTACGGTGATGGGCCTCATCAGAAACGACGATGACTTGGCCTACAGAGAATAAGTGAATCAACTTGTTGTCTGGTGTGGCAACAACAACCTGACACTAAACGTCAACAAGATGAAGGAGATAATTGTTGACTTCAAGAGGAAACACTTCGCACACACTCCACTTGAAGTCAGGAAGAAGCTCCAAGTTCCTGGGGATGCACATCACGGATGACCTGACATGGACTACAAACACCACCTCCCTTGTCAAGAAGGCACAGCAGCATCTTCACTTTCTGTGATGGATGTGAGGAGAGTAACTTAATCCCCCGTCCTCACAACATTCTATAGAGAGGCACAATCGGGAGCATCTAGATAAGCAGCATCACAGGCTGGTATGGCAGTTACACTGTTTCGGATCAGAAGTCCCTCCAGAGAGTGATGAGGATGGCAGAGGAAATCATCAAAGCCTTAGGAGAGACATCAAGATAGTCAGAGTAAATGTACTGTTCAAACTTTTGTCCTCTGGCAAATCCTACCACAGTATACGGGGTAAGACTGCAAGACTCAGCCGGAGTTTCTTCCCTCAGGCTACCAGACTGCTCAGCTACCACTAACAACAAACGACATACTGACCTATTAGGACTGTTGGATTCTTGAACACACACACAGACTGTTTTTAGAACACATATATTCAGAATCTCACATCTCCTAAAATGCTGTTATGTTCTTGCATTATTTAATGTTTTTCACCACTTGAATTTGTCATTTGTCTATTGGATTATACAACAATATATAGATATTCTGCCTGTTTATGCTGTCTAATATATCTATCTGTTGTTGTATAACGTGCACTTATCTTTATATTTGTGTTCATGCATTGAGCCTGGAGAAACACAACTTTGTTCAGCTGTGCACTCCTTGTTGTATGATTTGAAAGACAATAAAGTAAATCCATATCCAATATCTTCAAATTCTTGAAACATTTGTGTTATACTTTACAAGTCTGGCAAGGTTTAAGAAGGAAGATGGAGACTCCTGGACTATTGGATTAATAGAGTCTTGAAGAAGATAAGGGGTGATCACGGAGAAAGACATGGCATGCAGCACTGGAAGACAATTGGGGACACGATTGGAAGAGTTCAGAAACAGTTTAGGAATAGATGTGGCCATTTTTAATAACTGTTATTTTACGAGGCGTTCCCCGTGGTCTTAAAATCAGGAAGGTAATTCTTCTGAAAGTTTGGCAGTGGATCATTCATTGTTAAATAAGCGTTTTTGTTATGAATCTTTACTTTCATGCGGTGTGTGTGTCTTGGTCTTTCCATCTCAGTGTTCATTACAGTATTATTTTTGATAATGTGAAGTGGCAATAATTACTGTACACACATCTTAGTGCAATTCTTCTTCATCTTTCGGCTGCTCCCTTTAGGGGTTGCCACAGCAGATCATCTTCTTCCATATATTCCTGTCCTCTGCAGAATCTTGCTACCTTCCTTTATTGGTTATGAACCGCTTAAATTCAAACATCCATCCATCCATCCATTGTCTCCCGCTTATCCGAGGTCAGGTCGCGGGGGCAGCAGCTTGAGCAGAGATGCCCAGACTTCCCTCTCCCCGGCCACTTCTTCTAGCTCTTCCGGGAGAATCCCAAGGCGTTCCCAGGCCAGTCGAGAGACATAGTCCCTCCAACGTGTCCTGGGTCTTCCCCGGGGCCTCCTCACAGTTAGACGTGCCCGGAACACCTCACCAGGGAGGCGTCCAGGAGGCATCCTGATCAGATGCCCGAGCCACCTCATCTGACTCCTCTCGATGCGGAGGAGCAGCGGCTCTACTCTGATCCCCTCCCGGATGACTGAGCTTCTCACCCTATCTTTAAGGGAAAGCCCAAACACCCTGCGGAGGAAACTCATTTCAGCCGCTTGTATTTGTGATCTCGTTCTTTCGGTCACTACCCATAGCTCATGACCATAGGTGAGGGTAGGAACATAGATCGACTGGTAAATTGAGAGCTTCGTCTTGTGGCTCAGCTCCTTTTTCACCACGACAGACCGATGCAGACCCCGCATTACTGCGGATACCGCACCGATCCGCCTGTCGATCTCACCCTCCATTCTTCCCTCACTCGTGAACAAGACCCCGCGATACTTGAACTCCTCCACTTGGGGCAGGATCTCGCTACCAACCCTGAGAGGGCACTCCACCCTTTTCCGGCTGAGGACCATGGTCTCGGATTTGGAGGTGCTGATTCTCATCCCAGCCGCTTCACACTCGGCCGCGAACCGATCCAGAGAGAGCTGAAGATCATGGTCTGATGAAGCAAACAGGACAACATCATCTGCAAAAAGCAGTGAGCCAATCCTGTGCCCACCAAACCGGACCCCCTCAACGCCCTGGCTGCGCCTAGAAATTCTGTCCATAAAAGTTATGAACAGAATCGGTGACAAAGGGCAGCCCTGGCGGAGTCCAACTCTCACTGGAAACGGGTTCGACTTACTGCCGGCAATGCGGACCAGGCTCTGGCACCGATCGTACAGGGACCGAACAGCCCTTATCAGGGGGGCCGGTACCCCATACTCTCAGAGTACCCCCCACAGGGTTCCCTGAGGGACATGGTCGAATGCCTTTTCCAAGTCCACAAAACACATGTAGACTGGTTGGGCAAACTCCCATATACCCTCTAGGACCCTGCTAAGGGTGTAGAGCTGGTCCACTGTTCCGCGACCAAGACGAAAACCACACTGTTCCTCCTGAATCTGAGGCTCGACTATCCGACGGACCCTCCTCTCCAGGACCCCTGAATAGACTTTTCCAGGGAGGCTGAGGAGTGTGATCCCTCTGTAGTTGGAACACACCCTCCGATCCCCCTTCTTAAAGAGGGGGACTACCACCCCGGTCTGCCAATCCAGAGGCACTGTCCCTGATGTCCATGCGATGTTGCAGAGGCGTGTCAACCAAGACAGTCCTACAAAATCCAGAGCCTTGAGGAACTCCGGGCGTATCTCATCCACCCCCGGGACCCTGCCACCAAGGAGTTTTTTGACCATCTCGGTGACCTCAGTCCCAGAGATGGGGGAGCCCACCTCTGAGTCCCCAGGCTCTGCTTCCTCATTGGAAGGCATGTTAATGGGATTGAGGAGGTCTTCGAAGTACTCCCCCCACCGACCCACAATGTCCCGAGTCGAGGTCAGCAGCGCACCATCCCCACCATATACAGTGTTGACACTGCACTGCTTCCCCTTCCTGAGACGCCGGATGGTGGACCAGAATCTCCTCGAAGCCGTCCGAAAGTCGTTCTCCATGGCCTCCCCAAACTCCTCCCACGCCCGAGTTTTTGCCTCAGCAACCACCAAAGCCGCATTCCACTTGGCCTGCCGGTATCTATCAGCTGCCTCCAGGGTCCCACAGGACAAAAGGGTCCTGTAGGACTCCTTCTTCAGCTTGACGGCATCCTTCACCGCCGGTGTCCACCAACGGGTTCGGGGATTGCCGCCACGACAGGCACCGACCACCTTACGGCCACAGCTCCGGTCAGCTGCCTCAACAATAGAGGCACGGAACATGGCCCATTCGGACTCAATGTCCCCCACCTCCCTCGGGATGTGGTCGAAGTTCTGCCGGAGGTGGGAGTTGAAGCTACTTCTGACAGGGGGCTCTGCCAGACGTTCCCAGGAGCCCCTCACAACACGTTTGGGCCTACCACGCCTGACCGGCATCCTCCCCCACCATCGAAGCCAACTCACCACCAGGTGGTGATCAGTTGACAGCTCCGCCCCTCTCTTCACCCGAGTGTCCAAGACATGTGGCCGCAAGTCCGACGACACAACCACAAAGTTGATCATCGAACTGAGGCCTAGGGTGTCCTGGTGCCAAGTGCACATATGAACACCCCTATGCTTGAACATGGTGTTCGTTATGGACAATCCGTGACGAGCACAGAAGTCCAATAACAAAACACCGCTCGGGTTCAGATCGGGGGGGCCATTCCTCCCAATCACGCCCTTCCAGGTCTCACTGTCATTGCCCACGTGAGCATTGAAGTCTCCCAGCAGAACGAGGGAGTCCCCAGAAGGTATGCCCTCTAGCACCCCATCCAGGGACTCCAAAAAGGGTGGGTACTCCGAACTGCTGTTCGGCGCATACGCACAAACAACAGTTAGGACCCATCCCCCCACCCAAAGGCGAAGGGAGGCTACCCTCTCATCAACCGGGGTAAACCCCAATGTACAGGCTCCAAGTCGGGGGGCAATAAGTATGCCCACACCCGCTCGGCGCCTCTCACCGGGGGCAACTCCAGAGTGGTAGAGAGTCCAGCCCCTCTCAAAGAGATTGGTTCCAGAGTCCAAGCTGTGCGTCGAGGTGAGTCCGACTATATCTAGCCGGAACCTCTCAACTTCGCGCACTAGCTCAGGCTCCTTCCCCTTCAGAGAGGTGACATTCCACGTCCCAAGAGCCAGCTTCTGTAGCCGAGGATCGGACCGCCAAGGTCCCCGCCTTCGGCCACCACCCAACTCACACTGCACCCGACCTCCTTGGCCCCTCCCATAGGTGGTGAGCCCATGGGAAGGGGGACCCACGTTGCCTCTTTGGGCTGTGCCCGGCCGAGCCCCATGGGTGCAGGCCCGGCCACCAGGCGCTCGCCATCGAGCCCCACCTCCAGGCCTGGCTCCAGAGTGGGGCCCCGGTGACCCGCGTCCGGGCAAGGGAAAACGCTGTCCAAAATTGTTTTCCATCATAGGAGGTTTTGTTTAACCGCTCTTTGTCTCATCCCTCACCTAGGACCAGTTTGCCTTGGGTGGCCCTACCAGGGGCATAAAGCCCCGGACAACAGAGCTCCTAGGATCATTGGGACACGCAAACCCCTCCACCACGATAAGGTGGCGGTTAAAGGAGGGGTAAATTCAAACAGCAGCGTCTCAAGTTTAGACTCAAATGGCTTTGATGTGAAAAAGGACAAGCCACAATAACATGAAAAGAGCATGCAGATTACACGCAATGTATGACGTAAACTGCAAACTCCACATCCGGCTGCAGCACTAAAGACTGTGGGGCCAGGTCCTTGTTAGTTAATACATGCAGACCTGTTAGTTCTGTGCTAGGACTTGGTGCTTCAGTGGGTGACGCAGTGGCACAGTGGTAGTAATGTCCTCCTGTATGGAGTTTGTATGACCCCCCTGGGTCTGTGTGAGTTTCCTCCTGGTGCTCTGGTTTCCTCAATTGTCAATCCAATTTCAAGGAGTTTCAAAAAAAAATTCATCCATACGAGATGGTCTGCGTTCTCCTTTCTTTGTCACTTCTTCTTTTTTATTTGTCACTTGCCCTGTGCATCAGCACAAAGCTGATAAGAATTCAATAATGAAGAAGCGGTGTTTGGGGTTTAAGACAAAATTGCTGACAATATTTTGTTAAAACCATCTTAACAGAATGCGCCAGACAGCACATACTTCTGGGAAAAATGTTAACCACTCGTAAACAGATGGTGCTCATTTGATCTCAAAAGGGTTCTTTTCATTTTTGGACATTTGTAGCACATTCTAGGTCTCAAGTACTGACTGTGAAAGAGAACTGAGTCTTATGAACAATCTAGAAATCTCTTAGATGCCCAGAATTTGGAAAACTTGAGGAGAATGAAATTCTTTTTAATGTTCATAGAGTTTATTATTTATGGAGGAAAGAAAAGGCCAGAAGAGAAACCATTTGAATGTTCAGTGAAATGTTAAGTAGAAACTTTTTATTAAAAAAAATATCAGTTCAGTTAATTTTTCGATATTTTCAGTAACACTAAAAGCAATTTAGTAAATAATCATATGTGTGATGGTTTCTTGAGCCGTATATAGCAGCATTTCTCAACCTTTAAGTATTTGCGACCCAAGTTTTCATAACAATTTTAATCGCGCCCCCCCTAACGTTTTTTTGAAACCCTAATAAAATTTATTCCTATATTTTTTGCTGCCGATACACCACTACAAGTTTAAAATTTCCTTACGAATAGCGAAATTATGCCACATATGGCAACATTTGCACCCCCTTTTTTGTTATGGGGGGCGCCCCACAGTTTGAGAACTGCTGGTATATAGTGTGAGTGCTGTGCTAGATGGACCAGCATTTTGACTAGAATGCAAACTGGTTCCACACCAGGAAGGGAGGCCATAATAGAGGGACAGGGATGGACTGACATCCCAACCAGGATGCATTGCAGGACGCAGAAAGACAGAGGATGTCTGCTTCCTAGAGGTATGGGGTGTCACCCATTCCAACCCACCCCCATAAACATAGTGGCAGCATCCCACTGGTGGAACACCAATGTGGATACCTGTAGTGCAGGCTGGGAATTGCAGTCCCCGAAGAAAATCCTGTCAATGTTCTTGGTTGCTGCCGGAGGAGCTGCAGGGGATTGTTACACCTTCATTGAAGGGCTTCCACCTGACCCAGAAGTGCTTTGAGTGTGCAGGGCTTTCCTGCATGAGTGGTCAGGAGCGGGAAGGAGGGTGGATGAGACTACGTGGGATAAATGTGGAAGGAGAAGGAGAAATGTATTATTTTGTTGTGCAGCCTGAAAAGGAGGAAATTGGAATCCTGTGGAGGTACTGTGTGGTATAAACACCTTACGTAGGAGACTATAAATCTTGTATGTCTACCACTACTACTTATGGGGGTTTAATTCTCTTAAATCCAATTTAAAATAATCTTCTATTCTTTGTTAAATCACTTCTTGATTTTTTCTACCAACCAACAAACCATGCTACAACATTAAACAGGAGTGATCTGAGGTTCAGACCTATCTTAGGGGATTATATATAAAAAATAACAACAGCAATAAAAAAATTTTAACAAGAATCAATCAAGAAGTAACACTGCTTGTGTTTGTCAGTCTCAGTACCAACTGGTATTTAAAATCCTTTACAAAATCTCAAAAGGATCCCACAGGCCGTGCACATTATGGCCCACCGGCTGGCTTGTTTCTAGCCCAGGGGTGTATACTTCCAATTGTTCCTTATCTTCTCTCCGAATGAAAGCAATCCTCTGTAGGAAAAGTCAGATAACATTCAAATATCAAATATCCTATTGGCTTGGAAATTCCAGTCTACTGCTCTGTTTTCATTTCTTCGTTCAGGTCAATCAAAACCCAAACCATTATATGCTCTTCCTGTTCTAATACATTCTAAAAAAAAAAAGTTAAATTTATTGTAACAATCTGCCATAAAAAATTAAGGTAACAATATGCATGCACTGTAATACATATGCCAATCATTAAATCATCAAAAAATGCTGTGAGAAGCGCAGACCAGTGTACTGTACAGTTTGCATCAGTAATATAACATCAAGCAATTGCAAACATGTTCTGCCATTTAATTTTATACACTGAAAAGAACTGAATGTTTAATGAAGATGTGGCCCATTCTTTGGTGGAGAAGTAAAGTTTTTTTTGTGGTGTATGGTGTCCTTCAGGTGTTTAAAAACTAAACTGATTGTCCACTATGAGATACTGAAGGTTGAAATAACAGAATACAACAACACAGTCCGTCTTGAGAGGTGCTGCTATTTCTCTAGAATTATAAATAACAATGCTAGTAATCCCAGAGGCTTATTCTCTACGATTGATCGTCTGCTAAACCCAGGTCACTCAATGGATTGCCTCCAAAAAACGTCCAGTGAAACTTGTGAGGCTTTTGCTGTATTTTGTAATCTTAAAATTAATGAACTTAGAAATGATATAGTACATCTCCCCAACACTGATACTCTTAAGCCCCAGTACTCCATTATAAACAAATTAAATTCTTTCACCAGGATAGATTTACCAGATTTACATAAAATAATTTCACAACTGAGACCCTCCACCTGCGTCCTTGACCCAATACCAACAAGGTTTTTCAAAGAAGTATCCGGCGTGCTACTTGACAGTATTCTTGACATAGTAAACTTGTCATTAGATATGGGGGTCTTCCCAGACTGTCTTAAGACTGCTGTAGTTAAAACCCTACTCAAGAAAAATAATCTTGACTCCTCTGCTTTTGACAATTTTAGACCAATTTCTAACCTGCCTTTCTTAAGTAAAATCCTAGAGAAGACAGTCATTATGCACCTAAATGGCCACCTCAATAAACCTGCTATTCTTGATAAGTTTCAGTCAGGTTTCAGGACAAATCACAGCACAGAAACTGCACTCGTTAAAGTAGTAAATGACTTGCGGGTAAATAAAGACAGGGGCTGTTTATTTGTTCTCATCCTCTTAGATCTGAGTGCCGCATTTGATAGCATTGATCACAAGATTCTTAGAAATCGCCTTAGTCAATGGGTGGGCCTCTCTGGCAGTGTCTTAAATTGGTTTGAGTCCTACCTGGCAGGTAGAAAATTCTTTTTTAGTTGTGGTAATTATACTTCAAAGACACATGATATTCTATATGGTGTTCCACAAGGCTCTATCTTGGGTCCACTGCTCTTTTCGATTTACGTGCTTCCATTACGTCAGATTATCTCAAGGCATAACGTGAGCTACCACAACTATGCTGATGACAGACAACTGTATGTATCAATAGTGCCTGATGACCCTGACTCTCTTGATTCACTGACACAATGTCTTACTTGTGTTTCTGAATGGATGAGTAGTAATTTTCTTAAACTAAAAAGGAAAAAACAGAGACTTTGAGTGAGTGGTAAAAATGGATATAATGAGGGAATTAGAAATAAACTTGATGCATTAGGATTAAAAATCAAGATGGGGGTAAAGAATGTAGGGGTGATTATTGACTCTGACCTGAATTTTAAATCACATATTAATCAGATTACTAGGACAGCATTTTTTCACTTAAGAAATATAGCAAAAGTTAGACCTCTTATAACATTGCAAGATGCCGAGAAATTAATTCACACTTTTGTTTTTAGTTGACTAGATTACTGTAATGCACTCCTCTCAGGACTATCCAAAAAAAGACATCAATCGATTGCAACAAGTGAAGAATGGAGCTGCTAGAATCTTAACTAGGAAAAGAAAATCCGAGCACATCACCCCAGTTTTGATGTCACTACACTGGTTACCTGTGTCATTTAGAATTGACTTTAAAATACTGCTTATGGTTTATAAAGCCTTAAATAATCTGCTCCATCCTATATTTCACAGTGCCTCTCACCTTACACTCCTAATCGTAACCTTAGATCTTCAAATGAGTGTCTGCTTGTAATTCCAAGAGCTAAACTTAAAAGAAGTGGTGAGGCGGCCTTCTGCTGTTATGCACCTAAAATCTGGAATAGTTTACTGATAGAAATTCACCAGGCTAATACAGTGGAGCACTTTAAAACACAGCTGAAAACACATTATTGTAACATGGATTTCTCATAGCTTCATTTTAGCTTAATCCTGATACTCTGTATATGCATTTAATTATCATTATCATTCATGGTGGCTCCATAATCCTTACTAACCCCTACTTTCTCAGCTGTTCCTTTTCCGGTTTTCTATGGTGGTGATCTGCGCCACCACCACCTGATCAAAGCACCGTGATGTCCCTACATTGATGGATTAAAGGCCAGAAGTCCACATGACCGTCATCATCAAGTTCTTCCATGAGAACCCTGAATACAATGAGGACTGATTGATGTCATTTATGTTAAGTAGAATGTCTAGAGGGGGCTGGGTGGTCTCATGGCCTCAGAACCCCTGCAGATTTTTTTTTCTCCAGCCATCTGGAGTTTTTTTTTTTGTTTTTTCTGTCCTCCCTGGCCATTGGACTATACTTTTATTCTATGTTAATTAATATTGGCTAATTTTTTTTACTTATTTATTTTGTCTTTTGTCTCTTTCTTCATCTTGTAAAGCACTTTGAGCAACATCATTTGTATGAAAATGTGCTATAGAAATAAATGTTGTTGTTGTTATTAAGCTTATCATAAACAACCCACCATAAATCAGCTTCCCTAACATCAGAAAACTTTCAGCACTGGGGCGGTCGCAGGCAGGGTTGGGCGCGTGTGTAAAATATTTGCAAACTATTTAAGTTTTTTTTCCCCACTGTGCAAAGGTATGTGGTTCACCAGGAACAAAATGATAAATGAAGGCATTTCCTTATACACATATCGTAAATGTATGAAAATTTAGAAATCGGTGCCAAAGTAAAACCTCTGAAAAATTATATTATACTCTATATGACAGCCACACAAACTTATTTTACCTCGGATGCACATTAATTCAGTGTAATAATGAAGAAACAGCCCCATAAAGCAAATCTATGTGATCATTTTGTGTTAACTTAATGTAAGGCACACCGTCAATAAACAGATGCTTTTCTTTAAACAGCTGGGTTTAGTAAAATGGATAGTAGTATACGATTTCCTTTCTGATGGCATTATCTCATTGTTTTGGTGTTGTGGTTACCACAGAAAAAAGAATATATTTTTCAAGGGTTAACAATGTAAAACATATTATATTGATCTGTACGTTTCATTTCAGTGCTTCGGTGTTACAGAAACAGTGCTTTACTGTCATACACTTTACAGTTGCTTACCTTTGATGCTTAACATTTTTACATTTTAAACTTAACAGTCATTTTTTACACTGTACCATTTTTTCTGTCCGTACAGATGCAGCTCCACTGGGGTGGAGTGGTGGCTCTGAAGCTAAGAATCTGCGCTGGTATCCCAAAGGTTGCTGGTTTGAATCCTCGTCACTGCCAAAGGAGATCCTACTCTGCTGGGCCCTTGAGCAAGACCCTTAACCTGTAATTCCTCTGGTGCGCTGTACAATGGTTGACCCTACACTCTGACCCCAAGGGGTATGCGAAAACTAACAAATTCCTAATACGAGAAATTGTATAAGGTGAAATAAAGAACGAAAAAAAAAGCTTCAGATGCCATTTAGAGAGATTTTCAAGTGGCCTGTACTTTCATTTACTGTTTCCCATTCCATTCTTCCAACAGCATTATAAAGGAAAACAACTGCCACCACACAGACACTTAAATGTAGCTCTGTTACAACACTAAGAGACATTTGCACGCACCGTGACTCACCTTAGCATCATTACAATGACTGCCCATGTCCTTCAGGATTGATTTTAAAATACGTTTAATTGTATTTAAGGCTCTAAACAATCAACCACTTACATACATTTTGGAGTTCTTTGCTCCCCACATTCCTAATCATAATCATAGGCCCTCTAACATCAGCTTGCACAACATTATGAGAGTGGAGAATAGAAGAAGTGGTGAGGCAGCTTTCTATTTCTATACACCTAAAATCTGGAATACTTTACCATTAGAGATACGCCTGCCAGGACATTTGAACACTTAAAAATAAAAAAAAACTACATCTCCTTAATCTGGCTTTCATTACTAGCATTATTATCATTCCTTCATACTGACGGGAGGGGGAAATCGATTCTTTTCATTCAATGTTAATTTACTTGCTGTTTTATATCCTGGCCAGTAATCACTGCTTTTGTGTGTGTTTCTCTTTTTTCTGGTACCATGTGATGGCACCACTGCCCAAGAGAAAAGAGTAGCCTGCCAATGGTGACACATTCATAATGGCTCATGCACCGCCACAAGTGGCAGACTTTCCAGCAGCTCCGTGTATGATTTTATCTTTCTACCTTTTCTATCTATTTCACTGATCACTCCTACCACTTTCTCTTATGTGGACTCGTTCCCTGGACACTTTTTACTACTTTTTACTACTTTCTGTGAATTTCCCCTTGGGATTAATAAAGTATCTATCTATCTATCTATCTATCTATCTATCTATCTATCTATCTATCTATCTATCTATCTATCTATCTATCTATCTATCTATCTATCTATCTATCTATCTATCTATCTATCTATCTATCTATCTATCTATCTATCTATCTATCTATCTATCTATCTATCATTCATGGAATGTGAATCACCAAGTGGGGCCTTGGGTAGTCTTTTGGCTTTGGAACCCCACCGGTTTATTTTCTCCAAAATCCTGCCAAATGGACTTTTTTATTTTCTGTCCTCCCTGGGCATCTGACCATAGTTTGTAATTAACCTGGACATGGAAGAATCTGTGCAGTTATATATTATGCAGGTGTCAGAGAGGAAAGACCAGGTTAAAAGAAGGACTCATACCCAGCTAGGAGGTCATAATTGAAGGATTGGGCAAACTGGCTAACTGGAAACAGTTCACTACCCCGTAGAGGAGGTCACAGTGTTCCTCAAAGCTTAACCCAGGCAATGCACCCACAGAATGGCATGAGAGTTGGAGACACAGCCTTGTCGGGGTCTTTGAGGACCACCAGGGGGCGCTGCTGGGGGAGGACTATCCTGGTTTTCATACGACCCAGAAGTGCTTCAGAGGACATGGAAAGCAGACCAGAAGCCGTACCTGGATGTAGCTTAAAAGGAAGCTCGCTACCTCACTTAAATAGAGTCAGAGTCGGTAGGCAGTAGGCAACGCTCTTTTGGAGGAAGAAGGAAGAACTGTGAATAGTTTATTTGGCTTGTACGTATATATGGAAGACATTCTGTCAAATAAAAATTATTTATTTGACCCCAGGAATTGTGTTGGGTATTGCTGTATCTGTGGTTTGGTGCTCAGTGGCACGCCCTAGTGGTTACAATTAACTGTTCTTTACTTTTTACTTTCTTTTTGTAACTGTGTATACCAATTAGTATTGTAAAGCACTTTGAACAACTTTCATCTCTTAAAATGTGCTATAGAAACAATTAGAGTTAATGGAGTGTCAGCATGCATCTGCACAAGGGGGCGCCAGAAAGCCCCAAACCACAGACCCAACAATACACCACATGTTATATGAATAAAATAAAGGATTTTTATTCTTTTCCCAGGCACTTTCCACAATCCTCTCCCAATGTAAATGACAATTATACAATAAATGACCAATAAACTAACAATTCTCTCTCCTTCTCTACCTCTGTTGAGTTTCGCCTGCTGCCTCTTAACTCTGATTTGTCTTATGTGTGGCAGTGAGCTTCCTTTTATGCTGGACCCAGGAATGCTTCCAATGCCATTCTGGCTCCTCGAGGAAGCACCATAGACAAAGTAGGGTGGTCCTCTCCTACCAGAACCCTCTACCGATCCCAAGGGACCCCTACAGGGATGCACTTCCGGACTCCATTTTCCTAGCACCCCTGCAGGTGCCCAGACAGGGTTCTCATATAAGGACCACTGCCACCTTGCGCAACTAAGTTCTGGCTTCTGCTGGTCCATCCATTATTTTATACCAGCTGGGCACAGAGTTATCTTTCTGACCACCCAACCAATCCATCAATTGTTCCTCACGGGCCTCCCATCCAGGTAATAACCCATGCTCCTTCATGGTCGTGATGCCCATTCTCCTCCTACAAAAGTTAAAAGTTATTTCTATAGTGAAAAGGAAAGAAGGTTCAAGAAACAACATTTCATGTAGGCTTTGGCCTTCATCAAATGGAAAGAAAAAGCAAGTAAGAGATACAGGAGGGGAACAAGACCAAGGAAGAAGAAAGGGTAAGGTGAGAAAAAGCTGACATTAGAGATGATGAAATGAACGATTAAAAAATTTGAGCTGGAGAAATATGTAATGACAGGTTGAGAAATAGCTTAGCTTCTTCCATTTCTCTTGGAAAAAGAGTCTTCGAAGCCCTGTGAAGGAACACAAACAGAAAGATCAGTCAGCACATTTACATGCACTTCAATAACCAATACTCAATAATATAAATAAAGCATCAATTTGACTAAACACATTCATAAAACACAAGAATATCACCACAGACATTATGCATATTTTCAGATTCACGGTGGTCGATGATGACGTTTAACTCTTTCTCGTGCAGTTTAGTGACGTCGGAGCAGTTCAGCAAAGAAAAGTTACAGAAGATTGCTTGGCATTGTAAACGCAGATTTTTAAGAAACCAGATATCTGCCTTAATCGGGATAGTCACCTTAATCCAGTTATGTGTGTCCATGTAAAGGCATGGAGTGATACAAGTACAGTGGACTAAGTAAATAAAGTCTGTGAAAAGCCGGTAACAGTACATAGGCAGAGCTTGACCCCATGCTGCTCAAGTCATTTTGTTTCAGATAATAAAAATGGCTGCACCATTGCTGCCCATGAACCATACATGGACCTTTCTTTTTGCCTTGATTCTGTGTCAGGAACATATAAAAATAAGTGGTGTTTGTCTGATGGTGTTAGGACTCGTGCTTACAATATATATATATATATATATATATATATATATATATATATATATATATATATATATATATCTACTCTACAGTGCATCCAGAAAGTATTCACAGCACATCACTTTTTCCACATTTTGTTATGTTACAGCCTTATTCCAAAATGGATTAAATTAATTTTTTTCCTCAGAATTCTACACACAACACCCCATAATGACAATGTGAAAAAAGTTTACTTGAGGTTTTTGCAAATTTATTAAAAATAAAAAAACTGAGAAATCACATGTACATAAGTATTCACAGCCTTTGCTCAATACTTTGTTGATGCACCTTTGGCAGCAATTACAGCCTCAAGTCTTTTTGAATATGATGCCACAAGCTTGGCACACCTATCCTTGGCCAGTTTCGCCCATTCCTCTTTGCAGCACCTCTCAAGCTCCATTAGGTTGGATGGGAAGCGTCGGTGCACAGCCATTTTAAGATCTCTCCAGAGATGTTCAATCAGATTCAAGTCTGAGCTCTGGCTGGGCCACTCAAGGACATTCACAGAGTTGTCCTGAAGCCACTCCTTTGATATCTTGGCTGTGTGCTTAGGGTCGTTGTCCTGCTGAAAGATGAACCGTCACCCCAGTCTGAGGTCAAGAGCGCTCTGGAGCAGGTTTTCATCCAGGATGTCTCTGTACATTGCTGCAGTCATCTTTCCCTTTATCCTGACTAGTCTCCCTGTCCCTGCCGCTGAAAAAACATCCCCACAGCATGATGCTGCCACCACCATGCTTCACTGTAGGGATGGTATTGGCCTGGTGATGAGCGGTGCCTGGTTTCCTCCAAACGTGACGCCTGGCATTCACACCAAAGAGTTCAATCTTTGTCTCATCAGACCAGAGAATTTTCTTTCTCATGGTCTAAGAGTCCTTCAGGTACCTTTTGGCAAACTCCAGGCAGGCTGCCGTGTGCCTTTTACTAAGGAGTGGCTTCCGTCTGGCCACTCTACCATACAGGCCTGATTGGTGGATTGCTGCAGAGATGGTTGTCCTTCTGGAAGGATCTCCTCTATCCACAGAGGACCTCTGGAGCTCTGACAGAGTGACCATCGGGCTCTTGGTCACCTCCCTGACTAAGGCCCTTCTCCTCTGATCGCTCAGTTTAGATGGCCGGCCAGCTCTAGGAAGAGACCTGGTGGTTTCAAACTTCTTCCACTTATGGATGATGGAGGCCACTGTGGTCATTGGGACCTTCAAAGCAGCAGAAATTTTTCTGTAACCTTCCCCAGATTTGTGCCTCAAGACAATCATGTCTTGGAGGTCTACAGACCATTCCTTTTACTTCATGCTTGGTTTGTGCTCTGACATGAACTGTCAACTGTGGGACCTTCGATAGACAGGTGTGTGCCTTTCCAAATCATTTCCAGTCAACTGAATTTACCACAGGTGGACTCCAGTTAAGCTGCAGAAACATCTCAAGGATGATCAGGGGAAACAGGATGCACCTGAGCTCAATTTTGAGCTTCATGGCAAAGGCTGTGAATACTTATGTACATGTGCTTTCCCAATTTTTTTATTTTTAATAAATTTGCAGAAAACCTCAAGTAAACTTTTTTCACGTTGTCATTATGGGGTGTTGTGTGTAGAATTCTGAGGAAAAAAATGAATTTAATCCATTTTGGAATAAGGCTGTAACATAACAAAATGTGGAAAAAGTGATGCGCTGGGAATACTTTCTGGATGCACTGTATATATATATTTATATATATATATATATATATATATATATATATATATATATATATATATATATATATATATATATATATATATATATATATATATATATATATATATATATTATTTTATGAGGTTGTCAGACAGTACGATAGTGCTGATTCTACCACTTCCACATTATTTTTAACAACCCTTTTCCTGTTTACATACAAAGCTTAAAATCTTTCATATCTGATAGTCATCTAAAACCCTAATACTGAAGAAGAGCATATTTTTTTTCCATAACATTTTTTTTCACACTACAAAACAATGTTAACGACAGAAAAAAACACCAAAAAAGACTGTCACAGGCTGCCTTCATGCACTATGGAAATTTTCAGAGTTCCCATATGTGGTGTCTTACCTTTTCTCAAGCAAGAGTTATGAGAGAAATGCAACGTTTCTGTTGATTTGTTACGTGGTCTACACAAAAAAGTAATTAAAGATAAGCTGTATTGTTTTATGAAAATGAACAGCAAGCTGAACATTTTAGATAGATAGATAGATAGATAGATAGATAGATAGATAGATAGATAGATAGATAGATAGATAGATAGATAGATAGATAGATAGATAGATAGATAGATAGATAGATAGATAGATACTTTATTAATCCCAAGGGGAAGTTTACATACTCCAGCAGCAGCATACTGATAAAGAACAATATTAAAGAGTGATAACAATGCAGGTATAACAGACAGACAATAACTTTGTATAATGTTAACGTTATGCCTGAAATGCATCTTGGTCAGTGTATAGTTTGACTGTTCACAGAAACCGGATTTCTGAAATGCCATGTAAATCCTTATTCCAGTCAGAGAACTGAGTTATTAGCCTCTGAGAAACCTGACTAACAGAGGTGGATCTCGACACGAATAATCCGAGTATGAGGCATTGCAAACCCTTAGCCAGGTTACTGTTAAGGATTCTGTAGTTTGCACATGTAGTTTGCACATGCCCTGCCCAGGGTTCGTTTCCTGCCTTGCGCTCCGTGTTGGCTGGGATTGGCTCCAGCAGACCCCTTTGACCCTGTAGTTAGGATGTAGCGGGTTGGATAATGGATGGATGGATGTAAATGCACTGAGTGTGGCTATGATCAAGGGATGTGAGATGCTCTACATTAGGCTTTGATCTTAATGGCTCAAACGTGCTCACTGAAATGTGGTGATCTGCTAGTCGTCTTCCTGTCTTCACCGATGTAGATGGCTGGACACTTTCTACAAGAAATGCGGTAAATACGTGTTTTAGACAGGCATGAGGCCTGTTGTTTACTATTAAATTTACAAGAGAGACAAAATTTAAGGTTGATGACATATTTGCAAGTGACACAGTAGTTCCTGTAACAGCACAGGGAGGAATATGCTCTCCTCTGTGATTTCCTCTATAGAATCAAATGGAACTGTTGTTGTATAAAACTGGAAAAGAGATTCAAGATTCAAGAAGAGAGCCACAATACCAAAGTTTACTAGAGACACACAGTCAAGACACTTGGTAATCCATCCATTTTCTTGCCCTGTAAAGATTTTGGCAGTAATGGAGAAAATTCAGAAGGTGGCCGTGGACAGGATGTCAGTCCTATCAGGACACACTCACCCACCCTCACACTAAGCCAATTCAAGGTCAGCAGGTATTCGACCTCGGGGCCAGGCGCTGTGAGGCATTCTAAGCCTTTGTAGATAGGTGGCAAGACTAAAGACTGTGACTTACCCGAGGGTCTGTCTACTCAAAATGCCTGGAATTAATCGACAGCAGCATTCTTAACAGGCTACGGCCTGCTTAGGATCTGTGAAAAAGAAAGACCCTCGCCGAGAGATTCACAGTCACTGAGCACAGAGGCGATTGAAGCATGGCAGAGACTTTCAGCTTCAGTCAAGCTAAGGTACGAACGCTTGTCTGCAGGGTGGGCAGTGGAGGACATTTGCATGAATGTCTGTGTGGGCAAGCATCTAGATGGTTAAGCTGCACAATGAAGGTGGTGGCAAGCAGAGGGCACCTCCCTTAAGAGAGCAGTGCGAGGTTATGATTTGAATGGGAGTGCTAACACGTAAAGACTGCGGGAGGGGGATATGTGTTCACTGTGAAGAGTGCGATATGAACTGAAATGTGTCGACTTATTTATAATGGACTAGCTGTGTGTGGTCTTCAGATAGATAGATAGATAGATAGATAGATAGATAGATAGATAGATAGATAGATAGATAGATAGATAGATAGATAGATAGATAGATAGATAGATAGATAGATAGATAGATAGATAGATAGATAGATAGATAGATAGATAGATAGATAGATAGATAGATAGATAGATAGATACTTTATTAATCCCAAGGGAAAAGCCAAGCAAAATGACACCTTTTATTGGCTAACTAGAAAGATTACAATATGCAAGCTTTCGAGGCAACTCAGGCCCCTTCTTCAGGCAAGATGTAATCATTACATCTTGCCTGAAGAAGGGGCCTGAGTTGCCTCGAAAGCTTGCATATTGTAATCTTTCTAGTTAGCCAATAAAAGGTGTCATTTTGCTTGGCTTTTCTCTACATTCATAATGGCTAACACGGTACAACACCCTAGTACTACAGATAATCCCAAGGGGAAATTCACATACTCCAGCAGCAGCATACTGATAAAAAGCAATATTAAATTAAAGAGTGATAACAATGCAGGTATACAGACAGACAATAACTTTGTATAATGTTAACATTTACCCTCCCGGGTGGAATTGAAGAGTCGCATAGTTTGGGGGAGGAACGATCTCCTCAGTCTGTCAGTGGAGCAGGACGGTGACAGCAGTCTGTTGCTGAAGCTGCTCCTCTGTCTGGAGATGATACTGTTTAGTGGATGCAGTGGATTCTCCATGATTGACAGGAGTCTGCTCAGCGCCCGTTGCTCTGCCACGGATGTCAAACTGTCCAGCCCCGTGCCTACAATAGAGCCTGCCTTCCTCACCAGTTTGTCCAGGAGTGAGGTGTCTTTCTACTTTATGCTGCCTCCCCAGCACACAACCACGTAGAAGAGTGCGCTTGCCACAACCGTCTGATAGCATATCTGCAGCATCTTATTGCAGATGTTGAAGGACGCCAGCTTCCTAAAGAAGTATAGTCAGCTCTGTCCTCTCTTGCACAGAGCATCAGTATTGGCAGTCCAGTCCAATTTATCATCCAGCTGCACTCCCAGGTCTGCACCCTCTGCACACAGTCACCTCTGATGATCACGGGGTCCATGAGGGGCCTGGTCCTCCTAAAATCCACCACCAGCTCCTTGGTTTTGCTGGTGTTCAGGTGTAGGTGGTTTGAGTTGCACCATTTAACAAAGTCCTTGATTAAGTTCCTATACTCCTCCTCCTGCCCACTCCTGATGCAGCCCACGATAGCAGTGTCGTCAGCAAACTTTTGCATGTGGCAGGACTCCGATTTGTATTGGAAGTCCGATGTATATAGGCTGAACAGGACCGGAGAAAGTACAGTCCCCTGCGGCGCTCCTGTGCTGCTGATCACAATGTCAGACCTGCAGTTCCCGAGACGCACATACTGACGTCTGTTTGTAAGACAGTCCACGATCCTTGCCACCAGGTATGAATCTGCTCCCATCTCTGTCAGCTTGTCACTATGGAGCTGAGGTTGGATGGTGTTGAAGGCACTAGAGAAGTCCAGAAACATAATTCTTACAGCACCACTGCCTCTGTCCAAGTGGGAGAATGATCGGTGTAGCATGTAGATGATGGCATCCTCCGCTCCCACCTTCTCCTGGTATGCGAACTGCAGAGGGTCGAGGGCGTGGCGGACCTGTGGCCTCAGGTGGTGAAGCAGCAGCTGCTCCATGGTCTTCATCACATGTGACATCAGAGCGACAGGCCGGAAATCTTTCAGCTCACTAGGATGTGATACCTTTGGGACTGGGGTGATGCAAGATGTTTTCCAAAGCCTGGGGACTCTCCCCTGTTCCAGGCTCATGTTGAAGATGCGCTGTAGAGGATTCCCCAGCTCCAAAACACAGGCCTTCAGCAGTCGTGGCGATACTCCATCTGGTATGAAAAACAACCCGAAGATGCCCTAGCAGTTTTACTATTTTTCGTGAACTTAGAGAGGCATCACCTAAATCTTAAGAATTAGTCAGGGCAGAGGACGTGGACCCACCTTGTGCATGCTACCCCACTGGCTTTCGTAAGAAGACACTGGTGATACCATATCTTAGCCGTATCGCTGGTATGTGAGTCCTATTAATCTTTGTCTCTTTGTAAGAAAATACCTCCAGATAGACAATGTTTTAAGTGAAAACTCCAAGCCTTGCACTCCGTTGCTGAGGTGTTTCACTTGCACTTTGTTGAGATGTGGCATTAGCACGATGTTGTTGCTGCACAGTGATGTTTGCTGCACGCAGGTCTTTCATAGTGAGAAATGAGGTGTAGACGAGCGCTGAAAAAATTTAAATATGCATGCATGTGCCATTTGGTGGTTGTGGTTGAGTGGGAGCAGACTGTTCTATACACACACAGGTCTTCCATTTTTATATGCCTAATATGGTGAGCATGTGTTAGTTATGATGAACTTTAGTTACTGTATATTTGAAGATCTTCTGCCAAGTGAGTAAAAATATTAGAACTTTTGTTGTTTAAAAGTCTGGAGGACCCGTTATAAGCAGAAACGTGCCATTTCCATCCATTTTCAAAACCCTCCTATTACATTAATTCAGTATAAGATACCTGTAAAGATGCTACTGTGGTCAAGTGAGGAACAACACGCTGAAAAGAATAAATTTTGGGGCACCAAACCAGCCGTCTCCATTTAAATTCTGAAAGGCTCTTTTCATAGAAACAAAATAAACAGGCGCTCTGTGGCACAAATGAAATCTGAACAAAAGTAGATTTCATTTTAGGCCTTAAGTGAACGCTGTTCGTGGTGATTGGCCAAATGGCTAGGAGATCCATCCTGTGTTGGTGCTCTCATCATAGAATGATGCCCCTGAACGTATGGGCAGTGGACAGGAAGGGACGGAGTCAGCTGCCCTCACTAGGTGTCTTCTCACCACTGCGGAGGGAGGGAAGGCGACATGATTACCACCAGCACCTCCTGTCATCCTGGGGTGGTATTACATACTTTAGGTGAGCCTGGAAGGTGACCCTCTGATGTGCATGTGTGACACTACATAGAGCAAATTCTGTTGTCTTTGCTTAGCTGTTCAGCCTGACCAATGAAAGCAGTGGCATACAGAGGCTAGAAGATGCCCGGGGCAAACTCCTTAATTGTATGCCCCCTAAGGTGAGGGGCATACAATTCAGGTGAGGTGCTGTCAAAGTGAATGGTAAAGAAGGCATATGAATATGATAAAGAAAGGCATATTAAATAAGAAATAAATCCTTTATTCAAATTAAATATTCATTTAACTTTGTTTCCCTAAATTAGATCTCCTCTCCAAAAACAACCATACTACTTCATTTTTTACATCATCTGTGAGGAATTCTTTTTCAATGCTGATTAAAGCATTGAAGCAATGGCAATGGCCAGGTTGGTCAGACACTCTTGTGACACGGAAGATCTCAGATGAGTTTTTATTCATTTCAATTTTGAAAATGATCTTTCACAACTTGCGATTGAAAATGCGATGGTAAGCAGTAATCTGAATGCAATGTAAATTGTGGGAAAGACATCCCTTCCAAACTCTACTAACCACTGGAGAGTATCCTTAGGAGCAGGGGGGAACTGTATTCCCACAGCTCAAAGGAGCATTACAAAGTCAATAATTTCATCATATAATTGAATTACTGTCAGTCAGTCAGTCATTATCCAACCCGTTATATCCTAACACAGGGTCACGGGGGTCTGCTGGAGCCAATCCTAGCCAACACAGGGCTCTAGGCAGGACCAAATCCTGGGCAGGGCACACACTCACCCACACAATTTAGGATCGCCAATGCACCTAACCTGCATGTGGGAGGAAACCCACGCAGACATGGGGAGAACATGCAAACTCCACGCAGGAAGGACACGGGAAGCGAACCCAGGTCTCCTTACTGCAAGGCAGCAGCGCCACCACTGCGCCACCATGCCACCCTTAATTGAATTACTGTCACATCATTATTATAGAAATCTGCAAAGGCTGAACATTCCTTTTTGAATCTCCCTCTTTCTTTTTTGTCTTCAGTTGTGACTGAATGCAAATCCAGAAAAAATGAAAATCGATTTCAAACGTCTTGAAGACAAACACTGCGGGCTTCAACTTCCGTTTTCAGTCGTTTTAGTGTGCTAATAAAGCTTGCATTTGAAAGAACGCCGACCGAACTCCCATACATACAAGAATTATAACATAACCCAGATTTACTCTGGCTACACCGACTACATATTTCTCCGACTTACCTTACTAGACTAGCTAGAAAAAGAACACGAAAGATGAAATAAGGGAGGTAAACTCATGTCTCAGAAAAACACTTCACTGCGCCAAGGTTGGACAAATGACCCTTAATATGTTCACTGTGCATACGGGACAGAGAGAGGGAGAGGAAGCAGAGCATCTATCTCGTGCTGAAACCCTTTTACAAGGTTGTTTGACTCATGGATTCAATTTCCTGTCCCATGTGAAATAAACATCGTTTTCATAATGTTTTCAAGGGATGCCTCTGTTCGCTGAGTGTCAGTGTGTCTGGTTGTGTGTCCATCCATTTCTATGTCTCTGTCACTTTAAAAGATGGATCTTAACAAGCTTTAACACTGCTTTAACAATTCTCAGAAGAAATGGCATGTACTGTAAGAGAGACAAATGCATTGTATTTCTCATTCCAACAGATGGCACCTCACAAATATTAACCCTGCTTTTACTAATCCCATACCAAATGGCATATAACAGAGACAGATGCATTGTATGGTGCACTGCAACCATTAACACTAAGGTTTATACTGATTACTTAGATTTCAACCTGTCCTAGATGGGTAGCACAGCTATTCCATCTTAATAAAAGGATTAGTCTCTATGTGTTTGCATGTGTTCATCCAGTTGCTATGTCTCTGTTATTCCAACAGATGGCACATTGCAAACTTTCATAGTAATAAAATGGATTGCATTTGTCATTCCAATAAATGACACGTCACAAACATTACCACTGCTTTTACGAATCCCATACCAAATGGCATATAACAAAGAAATATGCATTGCATTTGTCATGCCAACAGATGGCACCTCACAAACATTAACCCTGCTTTTACAATCCCATACCAAATGGCAGATGCATTGCATGGTGCACTGCAAACATTAACACCAAGGTTTACACTGATTACTTAGATTTCAACCTTTCTTCTTAACTTTTTCACCTTAATAAGAGGATAGGTCCCTGGGTGTTTGTATGTGTCCGTCCAGTTGCTATGTCTCTGTTATTCCAACAAAGGGGACATTGCAAACCTTTGTAGTAATAAAATGCATTGCATTTCTCATTCCAACAGATGACACATCACAAACATTAACACTAAATGTACAACTTTCAGATGCACAGCCTTTAAATATAGAAGTGATTATGTTGTACCTGTAAACCACTTTGGGATGGGGTTTATGATTAAGGCACTATATACTGTTGGCGGCAGGGGGCACTCCAGCTCCCCAACACTCGACATACAGGCTCAGACACAGGTCCAGGTAAACACAAAGAGCTTTATTTGGTGTGAAACTCTTCTTAAGGCAAAGAATTCCCACACCACAAGTATAACCAAGCATAATAAGCACACAGCAACTCTTTGTCATTTCTCATTTCTCTTTCTCTCTCAGCCTCCGCTGCTCCTCATAGCCTTGTAAACTTTGTCCACCTCCTCCCGACTCCTGGGACTGAGGCAGCCAGCTTCTTTTATGGAGCACCCAGAAGAACGTTTGGTGTCCCAAAGAACTTCCAGGTGAGGTGGGAACCCAACACAGTAGGGCTCCTCACTTCCTGCAGGACCCCCTGGCAGCACCCAGAGAGCCCAATAGGGCTGAGCCGAAGAACTCTATGTCCCATGATGCCCTGTGCAACCCAGGGCGCCTGCCACCTAGTGTTCCGGGGCAGGCAGTGCCCTAAAGAAGCTGCCTTCCCCCATTCTTCCACATCTGGAATTTGTACATTGACCCCAAAAACATCCATATTGAGAATTAACAACTGGCTTAATTAAGAACAGAAGTTGGATGAAATTAAAACCTGCAACTACACATAGTCCCCAAGATGGCTTTCAGAGACCATGCTGCTGGGACAAATTTAAATTCCTGATGTATTGCCTCAGCTCCAGCTCAATTTGTTGATGACACCACAATCGCAAGTGATAATGAGCTGCCTTAAAGGAGTTTGCCTTCTGATACAATGAGACCAAGTCAACAGTCTCGGTCATAATGACCGGAAAGACAAGGGGCTGCATGTTCCTGAATTTCAGGAAGCAGGAGGCAGAATATGCTTTAATATACATCAGAGGGGATATTATGGAAAGGGTCAGCAGTTTTCAGGATCTTGGCTATCTTGTCCATTGTCTAATGTTGTATTGCATTTATGGTCTTGTATTCTGCTGCCACAAGTCTAAGGGAGCCATGTAAGTATGAATCATATTATACTGTACACATGTGAAAATAAACATGAACTTCAACTGTAAAACAGAAGGTTGATGTTTCAGCTCTCATCTGACCCTGAACAAGTCACTTATCCTGGCAGTGGTCATACAGTAGAAGGATGTAACCAATTATACTGTGCCTTTAAAGTGTCTTGAGGTGCAGTAAGGTGTGTGTGTGACGTGCTTGTTTAGATGTTCAGGACACCATAATGGCTAAGGTATTGTACAGGGTGGACATTCACACTCACCATAGCACCTCTCTCCATGATCTTGAGACAATCAAATTACCTGCCATTGTGGAAATGCAGAAGCAATTGTAACGGATCAGTAAAACTCCTAGGGATTTCATTAGAGAAAGGAGCTATACAGTGGATTCAGAAACTATTCAGACCCCCTGGCTATCTGGATACTTTATTGTGTTGTAGGTTTAATCTTAAATTGATAAATTTGTCATTTTTGTGCATCAAGCTACACCCAGTAACCCCTAATGTCAAAGTGAAACATTTTTCAGAAATGTTTGCAAGTATATTTGTATGGCCCTTGAGCAAGACCCTTAACCTGCAATTGCTGAGCACTTTGAGTAGTTAGAAAAGCGCTACATAAATGTAAAGAATTATTATTATTATTATATTATAAATCAAAAACTGAAATCTGTAAGTATTCAGAGACTTTGTGGTGTTCCAAATTGTGCTCCGGTACATCCTGTTTGCTTTTATCATCACAACATGTCTGGAACTTGATTGAAGTCCACTTGTGGAAAGCTAAATTAGAACATTAGAACACTATTGACGAGAGCAGGCCATTCAGCCCAACAAAGCTCGCCAGTCCTATCCACTTATTTCTTCCAAAGAAACATCAAGTCGAGTTTTGAAAGTCCCTAAAGTCTTACTGTCTACCACACTACTTGGTCTCTTATTCGAAGTGTCTATCGTTCTTTGTGTAAAAAAAAACATCCTAATGTTTGTGTGAAATTTACCCTTAACGAGTTTCCGACTGTGTCCCCGTGTTCTTGATGAACTCATTTTAAAGTCACCATCTCAATCCATTGGACTAATTCCCTTCATAATTTTAAAAACTTCAATCATGTCTCCTCTTAGTCTCCTTTTGCTTAAACTGTAAAGGCTCAGCTCTTTTAATCTTTCCTCATAACTCACCCCCTGTAGCCCTGGAATCAGCCTCGTCGCTCTTCTCTGGACCTTTTCTAGTGCTGCTATGTCCTTTTTGTAGCCTGGAGACCCAAACTGCACACAGTACTCCAGATGAGGCCTCACCAGTGTGTTATAAAGATTGAGCAGAACCTCCTTGGACTTGTACTCCACACATCAAGGCGCTATATAACCTAACATTCTCTTATTCTTCTTAATGGCTTCTGAACACTGTCGGGAACTTAATAGCTTAGAGTCCACTATGACTCCTAAATCTTTCTCATAAGGTTGTACTCTCGATTTTCCAAACGCCAATTGTGTATTCAAACCTAACATTTTTACTTCCTATGTGTATTACTTTACATTTACTGACATTAAATTTCATCTGCCACAAATCTGCCCAAGCCTGTATGTTGCCCAAGTCCTTCTCTAATGATATAATGGATTCCAAATTATCTCCTAATCCACCTATCTTGGTATCATCTGTAAACTTAACCATCTTGTTACTTATATTCCTATCTAAATCATTTATATATATTAAAAATAACAGCAGCCCTAGCATTGACACCTGTGGACCACCACTCTTCACATCGGCCAGTTCTGATGAGGTTCCTCACACCATCACCCTCTGCTTCCTGTGTCTGAGCCAATTCTGCACCCATCTAAAAACATCACCCTGAACTCTCACTTCTTTTAATTTGATGCCCAAACTCTCATGTGGCACCTTATCAAATGCTGGTGGCTCTGAGGCTAAGGACCTCTGCTGGTATCCAGAAGGTTGCCGGTTTGAATCCCCGTCACTGCCAAAAGAGATCCTACTCTGCTGCGTCCTTGAGCAAGACCCTTAACCTGTAATTGCTTCAGGGGCGCTGTACAATGGCTGACCCTGCGCTCTGACCCCAAGGGTATGCGAAAACTAACAAATTCCTAATACAAAGAATTGTATAAGGTGAAATAAAGAACCAAAAAAAAAACATAAATAATATCATGTGCTCCATTTTGATCGTATCCTTTTGTTGCCTCCTCATAGAATTCCAGCGACCTCCCTCTTCTGAACCCATGCTGACTGTTCAGAGTAACTCTGGTCCTTGCCAGGTGTTGCTCAATCTTGTCATCTTTAATGAAATCCCTGTGTGTGTCCAGTGTCCGTGTGTGTGTGTCTTCTGGTGAAGTGCGCATGCGCAGGGCACGGTGCGATGCTTCAAAGCAGATGCTTCAAAGGCCGTCTGACACGTCACACAAGACAGAGAGGGCGGGAGCTATAAAATATCGCGCGGACGATCCAATCAGATTTCTGTAAATGAGGTAAGACTTAAAACAAAAGGCACGAATAATCCAATTGGGTACTGAGACGCGGAGACCAGCTTCCCCAAAGAGGTGGGATTAGTGTTTGTTGTTGTGCAAGTGTTCACTCTGAGGATATCAGATTTGCGATTAAGAAGCTTGGCCTGGTAAAGTGGAAAGTGTCAGTCGTTGAAGGGGTTTTCCTAAATATACGAATTTTCATGATGTTACAATAGGATGACTTTTAAAAGTAGATTTATTTTCGTGCACATAAAATCCGTTGCTGGGGAGACGCCACACATACAATAATCAGCTACATGCCAGCACAGATTAAAATACTTGCTGGGGAACTGTACAGTACTTGCTGGAGAGACGCCACAAGCACGATTATCAATTACATTACTTCAGTTGCTGGGGAGAATCTGCTGATTGCACACTGTAATGACAGAAAATTAAACGCATATTACGGACATCAAAGCCAGTATTGATGTCAGAGAAAATTACAGGCATTTTACGGAAATACAAACCAGTATTACTGCGAGAGAAAATTAAAGGCACACAATACAGTGACCCATATTACAGCCACATACAAGCCAGTATTACTGTAACAGAAAATATTATGGACGTACAAGCCTATATTACTGTGACTATCTACTAACAACATGCCACCCAAAAAAGAAGAAAAAGAAAAGGAGTGTCAGAAAAACGCTAAAAGAGAAAGAATCACAAGAGCAAATAGATCTATAGAGGAACAGGAAAATGAGCGTAAAAAAAATTATCAAAGAGAATGCACTACTGTTCTAGCGCCCGTTATTGTAATGGGCTTAATGTCTAGTCCTTAATAATTCCTTCCATTAATTTTCCTGTGATGCATGTTAGGCTTACTGGCCTATAGTTGCTTGGATCTGCCCTGTCACCCTTTTTATATAATTGGATGTTATTTGCCATTTTCCAGTCCATCAGAATCTCTCCAGTGCGCAGTGACTTCCTAAATTGACTGGACATCATCTAGAAAGACACGTACCTGTTTATATAAGGTACTATTATTCACACTGTATGACACGTCATAAACCAAGCCATGAAATCCAAGAATTCTCTTTAGACCTCCACAATCATACATCAGGGCAAGGGGATAAAACCAATTGTAAAGCTTTGAGCATTTCCAGAAACACAGTGGTCTCGATAGTAGTAAGACGGAATATGTTTGGAACCACCAAGACTCTTCCTGGAGCTGACATTCTGGACAAACTAATAATAATAATAATTTTTTGCATTTATATAGCGCTTTTCTCACTACACAAAGCGCTTAGCGATTGCAGGTTAAGGGCCTTGCTTAAGGGCCCAACAGAGCAGAGTCCCCTTTGGCATTTACGGGATTCGAACCGGCAACCTTCCGATTGCCAGTGCAGATCCCTAGCCTCAGAGCCACCACTCCGCCTGCGAAGAAGGCCCTTGGTCAGGGAGATTATCATGAACCCAATCGTCACTTTAACAGAGCTTCACAGGTCCTCTGCTGAGATGGGAGAACCTGTTGGAAGGATGATCATCTCAGTGGTACTCCATCAATCAAGATATTATAACAGAGTGGCTAGTCGGAAGCCACTTTTGACAAAGGACTCAGACAGCTTGAGGAAGAAGATTTTGTGGTTTATTGAGACAAAAACTGAACTGTTGTTGGGCAGAGGTTCAAGCACTATGTCTGACAAAGACCAGGCACTGTTCACCAGCTGCCTAATATCATCCCTACCATGAAACATGGTGGAGGTAGCATCACGCTAGGGGGGATGCTCCTCTGCAGCAGACACAGGGAGACTGGTCAGAATTGAAGGAAGAATGAATATAACCTGCCTTGAAGGAAGGACACCACTTCACCTACACCTACAGTATCCCCATTTGAACCCCTAGCCTTTTATCTATTGGTCAGGAACTGATATCTTTCAGTGACACTGATCACAGAGAGACCAAACCAGGATTGACTGCAAGTGTCATTTATCATTAATTAACAGTATATACAGCAATCAAGAAGGGGAACAGGCTCAATTTTTTATTCATTCATTATAAGTCTTAACTATAAATGTTCTTAATTCCTAAAATTTGCCTAAAGCTGAAACAAAGCCATTACATATGAGTGTGACATTTACCCCCAATACAACCTGGATGGACAGCAGCAGTTTTTGTCAAAGACAGACACCCAATGGTGGAAGGTCTTCTTGCTGCAGACAGTGAACTGGTCAGTCATTCTGGCAGGGCCTCTGACTGCAATGGTCGATTTACCCTGGTATTTATGTCTTTTTACACATTTTTCTGCAGTATTTTTGGGAGGAATGGGGCATTGAAGAGAAGGGGCTAACCCGTCCCTAACCCTAGGTGGCCTCTGACCCCTTGAACAGTCCCATCCAGGTCCTACCTTTCTTTTCAAATCTTCCATTAGTCAATGTTTGTGCTTTTTCACGTTTGGCCTATTATGACCTCAAACCATCCTCTTTACCAGTTCTAGCTAGTAATGTGGCAAACTAAGCAATCTTATAATAGAGCAGTTGATATATGAAGCACAATTAAACCATCATTTCCTGTGGTTTTCTAGCACATGCTTTTATCACTGTGGTGTTATGTGCTGTGATCGTAGGAAGAACTGGAGGTCGATAAAAGAGAGAACATTCAGGGGCCAACTCGTTCATCCCCATTTAGTAAGTGAGAGTTCAACAAAAACATGCACTCAGCGCAAAAAAAAATAAAATAGCAGGATCCTCATGAGGAATGTTTCTCTTGGCTGTTAAACCCAGTAAAGTCAGGCTGGGAAGGAGTTTTGCCCTGTGGTGCGCTCTTGTACTGAGTGATGTCTCCTGATGCCTCCTTCCAGGAAATATGGGATATGTAATGGGAAAATTTTAAGGGGTGGAGTCAATGGCCCTCACTAGGCATTGTAGAGGGACAAACAGAAGATAATGTTAGTGCCAGCACCCCCTCTCAACCCAGCGTAGAAGTACACACCTCATAAAGTCCTGGAGGATGATCCACAGATGCACATGCGTAACACGGTCTAATCAATACAAATGCAGAAGATGTAGGAAACACATAGCAAATCATCCATATTATTATCCATATTACTAAACGAGAATGGTAAACCGGATGGACGCAGGGACATCCGGCCATGGGCAGTGGACGCAAAAGACGTACTGCGCAGGCACCCCCACAATCCAAACCCCACCAGGCAACGGAAACCAGATGGAAAGCAACGGAAAATAAGACATGAGGCGCCGAACGTAACACACACAAAGAAGAGGATTGAGACCCACAACACACAAAGCCCCCCTCCACAAAGCACCCCTCCAGTAACTGAAATAAGAAATGAGGTGATGCGCCCCTAGAAAACCAAAAAGAAAGGAGTCAGACGCAAGCGCCACATAGCACATGAAACGGTACGCACACAAAAAAGAGGATTCAGACCCACAACACACAAACACCCCCTCCACTAACAGAGATAAAAAAAGTGAGGCTACGCGCCAAGAAAAAATGTCTCGGCTCCAAAAACGCAAAGCTCAAATAAGCAACGGTTCAAAACGAAACACCTCGAGTCTCACAGATTAACCGACATACAAAAACGGGCAAGGCTCAATACAAACAATGAACGCCGTAAACTACAACGGGCTTCTCACACAGCACAGGCAAATCCATTACAGATCCAGAATAGCACGTCCCAAATCCTGCACATACAACGACGCGCCTCTCAAACGGCACAAGCAAAACATACACGTCAAGGACATCAACGACAGACACCTGCTAAACGATTGTGCCAGTTAGCTGACAACGCGTTCAATAATGAGTCCACTATTCATGAAAATTCATTGGGATTAATGAATGTCATTTGCAATCATTGTCATTCACTTAACTTGCCTGAAGAAACAACTGGCAATACAAGTAATGAATTTACACGTTGTTGTCAAAAGGGTCAAATTAGACTGCCTCCTTTACATTCATATCCTGCATATCTACAGAAGCTTCTAACTAACGAAGTACCTGAAAGTAAAAACTTTACGAACTGCATTAGATCCTACAATAGTTCATTTGCTTTGCATTTACCGGAGTAAATATCAGGCCACCAGAAGGCAATGGCCCATACTGCTTTCGCGTATGTGGACAAATATTACATCGCATTGGAACAGTGCACCCTGAAACAAATCAAGAACGCAAATATGCACAAATCACGTCGGCACCTACAATGCGCTTCTGAAACCGCGGAAGAAAAAATGTCTCGGCTCCAAAAACACATGTCACTCCTTATTCAAAATACCGGTCCCAATCACAGAAACATCGGTATCCACTATGAAAATGAACAGTAACATTGCACGTGACATCCGTCTTGCCACACTATTAATTATAGATGAATTTACAATGGCATCCAGTCACTTACTCAACACCATTGATAAACTTCTACAAACGTTGATAAATAATAATACACTATTCCCTTTGGAGGAAAGGTACTGTTATTAGGAGGAGATTTTAGACAGTGCTTAACTATTGCTCCACATGCAATGCGCTCAGCTATTGTTCAGTCCACCTTAAAATACGCGACAACGTTATACATAAACAACAAGAGAGCGAACTACAATACATATACAGGCGCGAGACCTGATTGGTGATAATACGAAGAAACTAACAGTCCGCATATTAACAGTGAGTGCGATCCTCCTTATTACTTATCCATATTCCTAACAATACAGATCAAACAAGTCATCAATTCACGATCACGGGTACAAAACTAGACGGCTCGAGTAACGGGACCACAAACACGCACCCACATCAAAAAAAAAAAAAATCACGTCACCTTCAACGTGCTTCAAAAAAATGTTACGCGGACAATTGGCATTGCTTTCAAAAGATACACTTAGTACAAAACATGCGATGTCCAGATCCCGAATATAACAATTGCTTATTACAACTGAGAGATGGTACACTCACCAATACAGATGTACTTCACCCAGATATTATTACAATTCCTCAACCCTTTATCTGCGACGACTTACTTACAGAGATATTTGGAACAGCAATCTCATTAGACCAAATACCGCTTTTAACACAATGGACTATATTCTGTCCAAAAAATATTAATGTTCATCACATTAATAACCAGGTCATTTCATTACTTCCTGGAGAGGCACGGCTCTTTCTAAGCTCTGACAAACTTGACTCTGATGACGACAATGACCATCTTAATTTCCCCTTAGAATATTTGAACACTATTAACCCAGCCGGATTTCCACAACACAATCTTAGCCTTAAAAACGGAACAATAATCATGCTATTAAGAAACCTTAACACTAAACAAGGTTTATGCAATGGTACACGTTTAGTCATCAATACCATGACACACAATGTTATTCAAGCAACACTTCTTACAGGATCACATGCTAACAATACTGTTCTAATTCCTAGAATTGACCTTACAAGTTCTGACCTGGAATTACCTTTTACACTTAAACGGCGACAGTTCCCCATTACACCTGCCTTTCCCATGACCATCAACAAATCACAAGGACAAACCATGGACAAGGTTGGCATCTACCTCTCTGAGCCCGTTTTTGGACATGGGCAACTTTATGTGGCCTTCTCACGAGTTCAACGTTCATCTGACGTTAAAGTTAAGGTCATAAATGCTCCATGCCAAGGAATACTCATTCAAGGACAAGACACCATCTTTACTACTAATGTTGTGTACAAAGAAATTTTCCAATAAACCTTTACACTGTACCAAACACTGAATTGTTTGCTTCCTATATGCGTCATCTACACCTTCACACTATACTATATCTCATTCATACATCACGCTCTTTGTAATTTACCAACACCAGGGGTTGGCGAGCGAAGCGAGCAGGGGGCGGAGCCCCCTAGTTATTCATATTCCATACTAGTACATGCCATGTAGGCTGAGTGGTGGCTCTGAGGCTAGGGATCTGCACTGGCAATCAGAAGGTTGCCAGTTCGGATCCCATAAATGCCAATAGGGACACTGCTCTGTTGGGCCCTTGAGCAAGGCCCTTAACCTGCAATTGCTGAGCGCTTTGAGTAGTGAGAAAAGCGCTATATAAATGCAAAGAATTATTATTATTATTATTATATCACAGCCAAATTCAGAGAGGTCCTTGAAGAAACCTGCCCCAGTGGACACACAACCTCACACTGGCATAACAGTTCACCTATCAGAAACAGTGGCATAGCTAGAGGCGGGAGGAGGGAACGGTCCTCCCTGGGCAGCACATTTTTGGGGGTGGCACTATTGGCCAAAGGGCTCAGTACAATTCTTGTGTAAGCAGCAGGGTTCGGAAAAATATCACTGATGAATGAATAAAGTAAAATTCTCTGATTTTTATCCACAAATGCTTCAAAAATAATTTTCAGAAAGTCCTTCTGTGATGGAATCAGACACAGTAGTTGAAATGTATGAGGCAATAACAAAAATAAACATAAACATTACACCGATAATAATTTCTAGGAAGATAAACAACTAATTTACAATTTACAATTTCGTTTTTGTTATCAATCCAAATGCGTTCTTGCTCTGCGCAGAAAACATCCCCACCTATCACTTGTACACTACACTGGTTCTGGCTTTCACAGCGTAATTATATTAAACTAACAATTAGAACACGGCTTATCAGTGCATCTATACTGATGCTTATAAATATAATTTCTCTATGTATGTGAATAAATCTGCAAAATCTATCTTAATTGTTCTCTATATGTCATTTTACTATAATTTTCTATTTAAATAGGTTAACATAGGGTGGCAAATTGAAGCACCACCCCGCCCCGAGTGGCACGAACTTGAGGTACACCCCTAGTTAGAAATATAATGTCCTGAAGCAAATAGCTAAGACAATGCTGGAGTGGCTTCAGGACAAGCCTATGACTGTCCTAGAGTGGCCCAGCCAAAGCCCAGACTTAAACCGCTTAGAACATCTGTGGAGAGACCTGAAGATGGCAGCTTACAGAGGTTTTCCATCTAACCTAACTGAACTTGACAGGATCTGCCAAGAAGAATGGGATAAACTGCCAAATCTATCTATCTATCTATCTATCTATCTATCTATCTATCTATCTATCTATCTATCTATCTATCTATCTATCTATCTATCTATCTATCTATCTATCTATCTATCTATCTATCTATCTATCTATCTATCTATCTATCTATCTATCTATCTATCTATCTATCTATCTACTTCTGTGAATGAAAGATTTCAGTTTTTGATTTTTAATAAACTTGCAAACCTTTATGAAAACATGCTATCATTTTGTCATTATGGGTTACTGAGCATAACACTTTGTCACTTGAACCCACAACCTCAGGGTTTAAAGTCCAAAGCCTTAACCACTACAAACAAACCCTGCAAATATTATACAGAGAAAAGCACTCAGTGACATAGTACTTCTCATACAACCAACTCGCCGACGGAGTTATAACTGACACACATAGTCTTATGAAATTTCCCAGGCAAAGCTGGATGACACAACTAGCACTTGTGTAAAGGATAGATTTCAGTTTTTGATTTGTAATAAATTTGCAGATCTTTCTGAAATCATGCTTTCACTTTATCATTATGGGTTACTGAGTGTGACACTTCATCATTATGACTTAGTGGGTGCCAATTGACGCTCCTGTAGAATTGTTTTCTTCAATGACTATCAACAAAAGCCAAGTGACTAGGAAAAGCAGAAAATGACCTAAATCTGAAATGTGTTCCTCATGGACATTTGTGTATAGTATCTATATTACTAAACAACAGTTTAATTTATGCACGGCGGACGCACCGAAGCGCATGCACACTGCGCCGCAGCACCCCAGAGTCAAACACAGCGGCTTCCCAGAGTCAGTAGGTGGCTCCCAAACAACACAACCTGTAAACTAAACTTGCTCTAATCCACTGTGCCGGCAGTCTGTGTGGCATGTTTGAATCACATAACGATAATTCAGTAACAGAGAAACAAACACGAGACTGCATGGATAAAAACAATAAACGGAGGCTCCTACAACGCGCTTCGCAAACACCAGAAGCAAAGAAGTCACGGCTCCAAAACGAAACACCTCAAGTAACAGAAATACAACAACGAGCCCGTAGGGATGAAAACAATGAACGAAGGCGCCTACAACGCGCTTCTGAAACACTACATGCAAGAGAGGCACGGATCCAAAAAGAAACTGTAGAAGGGCTACAAAGTCGTTTAAAAGGTTTAAGACGTTCAGTATTCCAACAAGGAAAAAGCCAAAGACAGCAACGATGGACAGACGCTGAACAATTCCGCCAGTTAGCTGAGAACGCATTCTATAATGAGTCCACTGTTCATGAAAATTCATTGGGATTAATGAGTGTCATTTGCAGTCATTGTCATTCACGTAACTTCCTTGAAGAAAAAACTGGCAGTACAACTGATGAGTTTACACGTTGTTGTCAAAAAGGTCAAAGCTAAAGTTAAGCTGCCTCCTTTGGATGAATATCCTGAATATGTACAGAAGTTTTTGACTAACAATGTACCCGAAAGTAACTGCTTTATGGAATGCATTAGATCCTACAATAGTTCATTTGCTTTTGCATCTACCAATCAGTATTAAAAGTAAGTTGAATTATGATTCCTAACAGTAAACAACGTCTGCCTAACGACACAGCCACAGAACAACAAAGACGAGACCGCATAGATAAAAACAATAAGGAGTCACGGCTCCAAAACAAAGGAGCTCAACGATTACTAATACAAAAACGAGCACGTATGGCTACGACCTGTAAACTAAACCTGAGGTACAGCGTGCACGCCAGATTGTACAGTATATATGCACAGATGCCAGAGGCACCAGGCAAGTCGTTTACACTACCGCCACTGCCAAATGCGAGACTGCATGGATAAAAACAATACACGAAGATGCCTACAACGCACTTATGAAACACGCCTCATGACTAGTGGAATCGTACGTCAACGTCGCCGCCATACTGTGAGTGGCACTGTGGACGCACCCACCCTCCATGATATTTCATCCCTACAAATATCGGAGGGAATAGAAAGTGATTGCCATTCTTGGATTTGCGATTCTTTCGAGAATCGCAGGGCTGCTGGTGTTGAAGAGTAAGAAACTCTAGTGACCTAATACTATTATTATTATTATTATCTTCTTATATACTATGCTACTGTGGCTGTCCATTTGTCTGTCCGTTTGTCTGTCCAGGATTTTAAATCACCTGTAGCTGTTACACCGTTTGATGTATTGACCTGAAATTTAGTACACATATACTACGTGACCTCTGCTGTCCGCTTTTGTGGTGATGATTTTTATTACTCTTTTTATTTTTATTTTATTTTATTTTATTTTGCAATCAACTCTTGGCAGCAGCGTGGCTATGCGGCGCATGCATACAGGAGCCATTCTCATCCCTACCACCTTCGCCGTCACTTCCTCTACCTCTTCATATCTTAAATCATTCTTGAGGCAGATTCTTGAGAAAAAATGTACTAATTAATTGCAACACAAACGCTGACTTAATCAGTTTTAATGTGAAAAGATGGCGACGGAAGAAGAGAAGAAGCGGACCACCAGAGTGGAGAAAACAAGAGCTGCTCAGGAAGCAGCAAGCGCATCAACCTCTGAGCAAACAAATGCTAAATGTACAGAGAAAGAGGATGAAAGCTATAAGTCAAGTGTATTCACTGCACTTCATTGTGCAGTCCACCATTACTGGTTATTATTATTATTATTATTATTATTATTATTATTATTAGTAGGGGCTGTGCCCCCTACTCGCTTCATTCGCCCACCCCACAACCTCCACTCCCAGGACTGCGCTTCACACTAGCCACTTTGCGTCTCTGCTGTTTGCATTGTGAAGGGGGGGCTGAATGCACGCTAAGGACGGATCAGCTGCTGGCTTGCTGCTAGCTGCTACCGAGCTGCGTGATTTGCATGTTGCGCTGCACGTCGATCATTTAAAAGCCTGCACAGCAGCTGTCCTTTTGTCTCACATCCTTGTCTCGTGGGACGTTAAAGTGTCTCTGAGAAATTGTTTATAAGTAGGGCATGACGTGAAAGAAGTCTCAAAGTGTCTCTCTGAGATGATCACGTCTCGACCCAAGATTTTTTTATTTAATATATTGATTATTATTATTATTACTTTTTATTTGTCTGGTGCCTTTATTAAAGACCACTTACAACATGTGAGATACAATTTGTTGCATTTCTTTTGGTTTCTCAATTGGAGCACAATCAGGTCAAGTGACTTGCTCAGGGTCACACTATGTCAGTAGTAGGATTTGAACCCACAACCTCAAGATCTGAGATCCAAAGCCTTAATCACTACAATAAAAAACCTCTATGAATATTGTATAGAGAAAAGCACTAAGTTACATAGTACTTTTGATACCACAGAGTAACCGACGGAGCTATAACTGACACCCATTAGTCTTATGAAATTTCCCAGGCGAAGCTGGATGACCCAACTAGCACTTGTGTAAAGGAGAGATTTCAGTTTTTGATTTGTAATAAATTTGCAAACCTTTCTGAAAACATGCTTTCACTTTGTCATTGTGGGTTACTGAGTGTGACACTTTGTCATTATGACTTAGTGAATGTCAATTGACACTCCTGTAAAATTTGTTTTTCATTGACAATCAACAAAAGCCAAGTGACTAGGAAAAGCAGAAATTGACCTAATGCAGAAATGGGTTCCTCATGGACAATTGTACAGTATATAGTATGAGTAAGCAGCTCTAGTGATCTAATACTACTATTATTATTATTATTACTTTTTATTTGTCTGGTGCATGTATTCAAGTCCAGTTACAATATTTATGATACAATTGGTTCCATTTCTTTGGGTTTTACAATTGGAGTACAGGCAGGTGAAGTAACGTGCTGAGGGTCACACAGCATCAGCAGCAGGATTTGAACTCACAACCTCAAGGTCTGAAATTTAAAGCCTTAACCACTACAAACAAACCCTACAAATATTGTATAGAGAAAAGCAATAAGTTACACAGTACTTCTTATACAACCAATTAACCAATTGCATTATAACTGATACCCATTAGTTTTATTAAATTTCCCAGGTGAAGCTAGATAACACAACTAGCACTTGTGTAAAGGAGAGATTTTAGCTTTTGATTTTTCATAATTTTTTAAACCCTTCCGAAAACATGTTTTCACTATATTATGGATTATTAAGTGTAGGGTGATGGGCAAACATGGCAAGTGTATCCATTCAAAAGTAAATCTACATCCCAATAGAGTGTACATAAAGTGAAGGGTCTCCATACTTTCTGAATCCACTGTATGGGATTGTTTATTTTAAAGCCATTAATCCCTACTTGGTGCCACCCTGACCGCTCTTGCAAAGTGACGTAGAACCAAACTGCCCTAGGCGTACCATCATTCTGGAAAACCCCATTTCCCAAGATTTATGTTCCAGGTGGACCCTGAATTCATTCATTAATCCAGACTGAGCTGGTTTGTGCCGTGTTTGACAGCCCAGATGAGGGCTCTTACTAACACTTCACTCTCCAGTGTTGCAGACAGGGGGGCGGTTGGGAGGAGTGTCTTCTGGGTAGAAGTGCTCAAGTGTCAGAAGAAGCTCCAGAGGCAGGATGTCAGACTGACTACAGTGTGAGTCAAGAGCAATGTGTCTGTAGGTCAGTGAATTACTGCTGCATGGAGGGGCGGGCCGCTCTAACAGCTTTGGTGTGTGTGACGGAAGCATTCTTATCTTCTGACTTTATTTTGGGGAGGAAGACGCCAATCATTGACATATTTTACTGTTTTATGCTTTTTAAGGATTTTCGCATTCTGAAAAAATCTTTGACTGAGGCCTTGTGTGACATCACTCAACATCTGAGATCCATTACACTTAGAATCTGGTCTAAACTGCTCAGTGCACTCAGTCTACGTGTGAGATCGTCATTATGGATTTCTTCTCGTTATTAAAGAGTTGTCTTTTGAATGTCTCTTGGGAGTCCCAGTGCCTTGGCCTCTGTGTATTGACAGCATGCAGTGGTGCGAGGAAATGATCGCAGGTCGAGAGGGTGGTTGTACTGCCAGCTGGCAACAAATTTCTGTTATTTTCACAAATAATAACAGAGAATAATGAAAATCAGCACTTTTCTCATGCTGGTTAAAGGGAAACAAAAGTCCCCTTTTCGTAAACGTGATTTATTACACTTCATCCAGGCCCAAATCAGAATGCATTGTCATCTCTGTGGTCACTCTGCTCTTATATGTTGAGGACCAGAAGGGGTGGGGCTTCCTTCAGCTGGGTGCTCTCAAGGGGGGACTTCTACAGGCTGTGAAGGAAGAAGGAGACAAGTCTGTCAACGTCAGCACCTCCTCTCGCCCCGGGGTGGTATTACTTACTTTAGGTGAGCCTGGAAGATGACCCTGAGGCACGCATGCATGACAAGCATTTACCTTTACTTAGGCTTTAATCCTCACTAATTTAAACACCCGGAGTAAACAGCTCCAATGCTGGCACATTATTCAGAGGTAAACAGTCAGTAATGGAGCGGTGGTCCATTTGCAAGGAGGCAATACTTAAGAAACTAAAGCAGAGCCATCACTTCCCCAATGTGTATCTTCACAGGCATCAACCAGTTACTATCACATAAAACAGAAAACTCAGTGAGCCTGTGAATCACATTGTGTCGATGAGCTGCTCAGACTCTGGTCACAAGGAATTACAGGGTTGCCGTGTGGGCAGCTCAGGCCACTACTAAAAAGGAACTGATGCCAAACCTAAGCATGTTTGCATTAAGTTAACTAAATACACATTTTCGGTCATGGAATATGTGTGTGTAAAGGTCAAAAGACTGTAATGTTGCGCTTTTAACACTAAAATGAATTACTAAGCGTTGGTACACCAACCTTCTGCTTTACTATCCATGTTCCTAGTCACTAAGTCACATCATTATTTATGTTGCTTTAGGCCAGTGATGCTTAACCTTTTTTGAGTCACAGACCCCTTTAAGAATCTGATGAAAGCTATGGACCCCCTTCCCTAGAAATATTCACATAAACACAACTTTTATTTATCGAGAGATGTAATTGTCTCATACATATATGACATACACAAAGCATTATTAAACTTTAAAGTAAACAATCTTAAAAAAAAACTACTTTTATATGCAAAAAGTAATGGCTACTCATTATAATTATGAAATACAATCCTCTTGTGCAAATTAAAACAGATCTACTACTACCATCACTACTACTACTACTACTACATCTACTCTCTCAATATCTACTTTATTTCAATGAGAAGACTGCTCGTTTGCCTTGAATGAGAATATGAAACTGTGAAGTGGTCTTCGACAAGGTGACATGCATATCATCTTTGGGATACAATCTATTCAGACTTTTAAACAGTACCAGGCTGTATAGTGAATATAAATGTTAATTATTATCTCACCCTCACAGACCCCCTGAAACACATCCATGGACGCCCTAGGGGTCCACGGACCTCAGGTTAAGAACCCCTACTTTAGACGTTCTTTAATGGAAAACCCTGCCATCCAGAAGCTGAAGAGGAGTCAGACAAATTAAAAATAAGTCCACAACGCAGAATCATTTATTAGTTTGGAACTGGCATACACAGGGGGTCATAACTATCAAATGAAACTGCAGTCATACGCAATACCAGCAGCTCTTCATTGTGCCGTGGAGTCATAAAGCTGCTGAACAATGTCCTGGTGGGCAGCTCCAGAAGGGTACTGAGGACATGCGAAAAGACAATTTCCCCTTAATTATTTAATTAATAAATAATAATAATAATAAAGTATGTCAAATCAAAAATTCATGGAAATGCAGAAGTAGACTTGAACTGACAAAAATATAGAATTAGTTGAAATGAGAATTGATCATATTTATTCCCATCTCACTTTCTGAAACCGCTGGTAAGCAGGTCAGCTCAGACTTCCCTGTCCTCAGCTGTTCCTGGGGAAATCCCAACAAAGTGCTTTGAGTAGTGAGAAAAACACTATATAAATGTAGAAAGAAAGAAAGAAAGAAAGAAAGAAAGAAAGAAAGAAAGAAAGAAAGAAAGAAAGAAAGAAAGAAAGGTGTTGCCAAGCCAGCCAAGAGATATCATTCCTTCCAGCATTCCCTTGAGGGTCTGCAGCAGGGTCTCCACTCAGTGCGACATGCCCATAGGGTGACGGATGGGTGTGATGCCAGTTTAGTGACAGGCATAGGTGGGAATTACCAAGACAGACAGGACCCTGGCAATGAAATAAGAACTTATTCCATGTATGTATGTTTTCTGAAGCAATTTTTTTGAAGTGCAGACTTCTGGGAATGTGGAGCCTATCCTAACCACCACAAACACAGGACAGGGAACAACTCAGGGTGGGATCTTAGTGTGTCAGTGGGCAACAATTGGCAATGCCTTAAATATATATACAGGTGTACAGACCACACAAAAGATTGTTGAAAACAGATTCAGTAGGGTTTGTTCCTCATGTCTTTTACAAGTAGTTAAACTAATGCAAATTTCTAATATGAACACAGCTATATTTACTTTTTTTTCTTAAATGTTGCACACTTTAATTTTGCATTTATTTGTCTGTTGCTCATTAGAAAACAGTTATAGTTTATTTTTTTATGTTGGGTCATTCTTGCTTGCCACCGTGTTCAGAATGTGCTCTTTGGTTTAGAAGGTACAATTAAATTTAGGTTTGTTCTAAGCTGCCATGCCCTCGTTTACTGGATGTCTAAGGTCTGTCAGCCTTTTAATGTTTCACTCATCATCAAGAGTCAGGCTTTTTTCACCATTTACTGTTGATCTAAATCCACCATTGATCAAAAAGACCTTTGTGGATTCGATGAGCGCAGGATGTTTAAAGATATCAAAGCTGATCCACGTTAAAAGCTGCAAATGGTTAACAGAGTTATAAGGCGGTGAAGACATAAAACAAAGTCATTGAGGGGACCAGAGGCTCAAAGAGCTGCAAACGACTCTGGAAAAGACTCTTTAATCCAATAAAATTCTGAAACTCTGTTCTGGTATTCAGATGAAGTAACATTAGTCAAAGAATGTTCTTCATAAATAAATTCAATTAGTCTGTTTATAGAATTCTCGAAGCAGAGGGTGATTTTGTAATTATCGTACAAGATGACAATTACAATCCCACAGACTATTTCCATTTAATAATTCAAAGCCAGTTCCTGCTTGAAGCTCTCTATATGTTACACACACCAGGCCAGACAACTTAATTATCTCGTCATTTAAGGTGCCGCAAATTCTTTTCCTGCTAAAAGGAAATATACAATAATTACAGTAAAGTGTGTGTAAAGTTAGAGCTCGATGTTTGAGCACGGTGTATGTGTCATTAGATCTAATGATTGCAATGTCTATATTCACTTTCTGAGCCCCATCTGTTCATAAATTACGCATCCAGCAAATCAGTGGCTGAGCTCAGCAGAGGTGGAGTACAAGGCACACTCTTAAACAATAATGGTTCTTTAATGACATTTTATTGTTCTTTACTGTGTTGTATGAATCCTCATAGAGCCATTGCTTGACGAAGCACTCTTTCATTTTGGAAAGTGTACTTTGCAAATGAAGCTGGTTCTTTGTGCTTTAAAAAACCTCTAAAAAAATGAAATCTTTAATGTATAGTAGGCTACCTAGCAGGGCAATAACAGATTAAAAGAACCTGCATGAGCTTAGCCTGGGTTGCTGTGTGCAGCAAGAGTCCTTTAAAAATCATGACCCATTTCTGTTACCATCTATTCATGGCTATTAACTAGGCGGTTACGAATCTAAATAAATAAACGGTTGTTTCCAGTGGGTCATTTGGGGATCAAAAAATGACATCATTCCAAAGAAGCACTCTGGCACCTTTATTTTTAAGAGTGCTGACAATGAAATGAGAATGTATTCATTGTATCTGTGTTTTCTAAACTGAGTTTTTGAAGTGCAGCCTTATGGGATCCTGGAGCCTGTTCTGACCACCACAGACCTAGGACGGGGAGCAACTAAGGGTGAGATGGCACCTTTATTTTTAAGTGTGCAGGGACAACAACACACACATGCAATCACGCAGCAAGAATTAACAGAATCCCAGAGACACCCTAAGCCAGGGGTGTCAAGGTCCAGTCCTGGTGGGCTGCACTAGCTGCAGGTTTTCATTCTAACCATTTTCTTAATAAGTACCCAGTTTTTGCTGCTCCTAGGTCTATAATAATGGTGTGGAAGAATAATTTTAGGGTAACATAGCATTCATCTTAAAGAAATAGCATAAAGGGTTAATAAATGTGGGAAACCAAATAAAGGTCAAGTGAACAACAAAATGTACACTGAAATATAAGATTTGGTTTAGGAAAAATACTGAGATGGTCAAGTAAATAAAGAATGTACCAGAAGAAAGGTTGATGTAATATACAAAATGTACTGAAGGATGACTAAGAGATGACTAAGAAATCAGCAGATGTCCTATGAACGAGAATGGACAGTTGTTATATGCATAGAAATTTCAAGGGTGGTGTCTCATCTCTAAAGGTATAAGAAGAACCAATATATAATATAACAGACTTTTATTTTATATAAATCATTTGGGTGTAAACCAATGAACCAACCAGAGTAAAATGTATGCATTGATTGACACTGTATGTAAATTCAACAGTTTATAAAATGAACCTCTAGCCTTTGTTTCTCTGACCATTCTGACCAGGCTGTAACAGACTGCTCCAAGGCATTTTGCCGAGGAGTAATTAAAAGATACAATGAACAGCTTTTCTCCAGCCTGATTACTGAATTGTCCTGTTAGATGATGTTTCTTTCTTTAATAAGATGTTAAATTTCGACCACAATGGTAGCACTTCCAGGTTGTAAGGAAGTGTATTCCCAACTGTACTCCCTGGCGGCATCTAAGGACCCCAACAGGGCCGTCATTCAAGACTAGGCAACCTTGTGGGTGTCCAGGCTGGGGCCAAACCAGAGGAGTACTGCCCCCTCTCCTACTGGAGGATGAACTGATCAGAATCCCCTGGTCCATCCATTATTCTTTTATTCCGACTGGAATAGAAATCATTAAGCATTCCAACCAGGATGCACCTCCTCTTACGAAGTCCTTCCATTACGACCTTACGGGTGGGCAAGGCTTCATCTTCCATCCCATTCAGAATCCCAGTCCAACCACCAGGCCACTTACAAGAATATAAAATCATATTGGTATCAGATTAGAATTAGTCAGTCAGTCAGTCAGTCAGTCATTGTCCAAACAGCTATATCCTAACACAGGGTCACGGGGTTCTGCTGGAGCCAATCCCAGGCAACACAGGGTGCAAGGCAGGAACAAATCCCGGGCAGGGCGCCAGCACACCACAGGGCACAGATTAGAATTATTAGGTTCAATATTCATCATCAGTAGGCTATTGGAGATGGCTTCCTCAAATTGCAATTTGTCAATATGGTGTTTAATAGGACAACGGATTATGTGATACTTGTACTCTTTTTAATATAATATTGCTATTCATCCTACTAGTATGCTAATAACTGTTACACCTTGTCATTTACCATGATATTCGCTGGCCCTATCTGGTCACCCCGCTACAAATCTTCTGGAAGAGTCCCTAGCGCTAGAGAAAATCTGGAGAAGAACAAATAGGCTGATTCAGGGACTGACAGACAATGATCTGTGAGGACAGACTGAGGGAGTTGAACCTTTTCAAGTTTGGCAAATAGAGATGAAGAAGTGATATGTCTGGCGTGTTTAAAATTATGAAGGGAATTAGCACAGTGGATTCAAGCTGTAACTTTAAAATTAATTATTCAACGAGAGCACAGGGACACAGTTGGAAGCTTGTTGAGGGCAGATTTTGCACAAATGTTATAAAATTTTTCTTCATGCAAAGAACCACAGACACATGAAATAAACAACCGAGTAATGTGATGGAGAGTAGGACTTCAGGGACCTTAAATTCTCAACTTCATGACATTTTGGAGAATCTAGATGATCTGCAATCAATGGACTAAATCGCCTGTTCTCTTCACAATTCTTCTAATGTTCTAAAGTGAAGCAAAAAAAAAGTAGCATTCTTTGTCCTGCGGAATGTGCAAGATGATATCCTATGCAGACCAGTGCTGGGACTGTTAGTGTTTTTAGTTTATATAATTGATCTGTATTGACCACCCTAAATGGGCCCTTCAGCATAGAACATTAGAAACTTGACAAACGAGAGGAGACCATTCAATTCATCAAGCTTGTTTGTTTAGCTAATCACTAAGCTGTCCCAATATCTTATCCAGATTCTTCTTAAAGGTTGTCATTTATGGCTGACACTTTTATCCAAGGCAATTCACAATATTTGTGATACAATTCCATGTCTTTGGGGTTTCCAATTGGAGCCCAGGCAGGTGAAGTGACTCACTCATGGCCACACAGTGTTAGTAGCTGGATTTGAACCTACAACCTCAAGATTTGAGGGCCAAAGCCTTAACAACAACAACAACAACAACAACATTCATTTATATAGCACATTTTCATACAAAAAGTAGCTCAAAGTGCTTTACATAATGAAGAAAAGAAAAATAAAAGACAAAATAAGAAATTAAAATAAGACAACATTAGTTAACATAGAAAAGGAGTAAGGTCCGATGGCCAGGGTGGACAGAAAAAACAAAAAAAAACTCCAGAAAGCTGGAGAAAAAAAATAAAATCTGTAGGGGTTCCAGGCCACGAGACCGCCCAGTCCCCTCTGGGCATTCTACCTAACATAAATGAAATAGTCCTCTTTGTAGTTAGGGTTCTCACAGAGTCACTTGATGATGATGGTCATACAGACTTCTGGCTTTTAATCCATCCATCATTGTTGGAACATCATGGTGCTTTGGGTAGATGCGCCACCACCAAAAGGACATTGGAAAAGGAAACAGAAGAGAGAGTAGGGGTTAGTACAGATTTTGAATGAATAGTTATTATATTGAATTGGATATACAGAGTATCAGGATTTAAATTACAGTGAAGTTATGAGAAAGTCATGTTAAAGTAATGCGTTTTCAGCAGTTTTTTTAAAGTGCTCCACTGTATTAGCCTGTATTAATCACTACACCACACTGCCTACTTTGATGTCAAGGTTTCTGTTCGAACTTAATGTCTTGGCAGTTTGCTCCTGATTCCCACAACTCTTTTGTGTAAAGCAGTGCTTCCTGGCTCCAGTTTTAAATGCTCTTCTCTTTCATTTCTACTGATGTCCTTGAATATGTGGTTCATCATTTAGTTGAAACAATTCTGCTGGATCTACTTAATTAATGCCTTTCAGGATTTTGAAGACCTGGATGAGGTCCCCATGCAGTCTCCCCTGCTCCAGACTAAATAGGTTTAATTCTCAGAGTCTGTCACAGTAGCACATGTCCTTAAGTTCTGGGATGCACTTGGTTGCTCGCCACTGCACAACTTCAAGTGCTGTTACGTCTTGTAGCATGGTGACCAGAGCTGCACACAATGCTCCAGAAGCAGTCTTTCTAGTGCATGAAAGAGTTTCAGTATAACATCCTTTGGCATGTTATGAAATAACCTTTTATTTGCCTTTTAATTGCTTCTGCACATTGCTTAGTCAAAATGTTATGTCGACATAAATCCCTAAACCCTTTTCAGCATAAATGAATATGAGTCTATGGCAGGGGTCTCCAACACGTCGCTCGCGACCTACCGGTAGCTCACCACCCCTTTCCATGTAGCTGTTTTGTAGGGTTAATGAATCCTACAAAAATTTGAAAACTTGATTAGTCAAATTGGGGGTGGGTGATCTTTCCAAAAAATCATATCATGATCCTTTTAACACAAAATCACGATCCACAATCTGAATTGCAATCTATCTTTTCAAAGTCGCATACACTTAAGAGAATATCTGGACTCAAACTCATCAAGACCTAAGTAACACTTATAACACTTAAATATCAAACAAAGTTGAATTCAATTGTTCTCTCATTCGTTAGCTAAGCGAAGTTAAGGTACACACCCCAAAGCTGGCGAGTGAGTGAGGAAAGCCCCTTCCCTCGGCTCGCTGCCTTTTACTCGGATTTGCGCAAATAAATCGGTACTGCAAGCGAACTCTGATACATAGTGAAATGAGAGAAGTTGCAAAATCAAATTGAATGTTCAAGCAAATTATAGAAAAAAGCAGATCTTAATCCGTTAAGTAGTTCTCTTGTGAAAAGCAGACAGACATACAGACAGAGAGACATTGGATTTTATAAATTATATATTAGTAAACCTTCAAAATAATGTGCAGTTAAAGTCTCAACAGCATTCTCAGCATTTCTGGAGCTTCGTAGAGCCAGATAACTATAAGAATCTTCACCAAGCAGCTCTGAAAATGTTTGCTTTATTTGAGTCTCCATACCTCTGTGAGTCTCTGCCTTTTCTGACATGAATGTCATGAAATCAAAGTTCAGAACAAGACTGACATTTGAACATTGAAATGACTCCATCAGAGTGAACCTCAGTGGCTCCACTCCACCACACACCTGCCTCTCTTGTTGAGTCAACTGACTAACTAAAAAACACATCACACATGCAACTGGACCTGTGAATAAAGTGACACAGTGACATGGAACAAAATGACAAATGAATAAGTCATATCTGTGGATTTGGAATTGCATTGTTTTGTTTTGACAGCATTCATGTTTTAATTCTATAGTGTGAGATACACTAGGAAATGCTTACAGACATACAAGTGCACTTGCAGGCGAACTAAATATTTTTTGTGATGTTTTAATGCAAAATGTGAGTTGTGGACACCAACATTTTGTAAATGTTCAGGCAAAACAAGCTTATTCAGTTTGTTTGGGTTGAACTAAGTAAGCTATGAGAATAAATGTTAGAAAACATGAGCAGCTCTTGGCCATTTTCATTTTGTAAAAGTAGCTCTCAGGGGAAAAAAGGGTTAGAGACCCCTGGTCTATGGATTGCCATACCCTTTCAAATTCAGGACTGGTTTCGGTCTTCAGCTTTTTGCTTTTGAATAGGAATAATAAAGTAATGGCATTGACTATGCTAATCTCAGAGTTGCTGTTTTATTTTGTGTTATATAGACTTGGATAGACAAAGGTTACCAAGCACATTATAAAAATCCATATTTTCTTCATTAATCACGCTCAATAAATTGGCTTCAAAGTAATTACTTAATACAATTACAAATCAACAACACACAAAAGACATACAGTACTTAAGAGGATGTCACAAGCAGTGCAGCAAATCCAACTAAACTGTACATCAAATAAGAAACGCCATCAAATCAAATGGGCAAATCTGAAGTAAGGTACGATTTGAATTGTGGATCATACACCCATACAGTACCAGATGCTCAGATCACTTAATCCATCCATTCACCTTTCACCAAACACACTTCTCCACCAATGCTTGGACACTAGTTCAGTTCCTGACGAGGAGCTAATTTCTAAGTGTACAGTGTGGCTACTCTTGTCATGTCCATGTGGACACCCTTACCATTTTTTACGTTGACTTGCCACACATGATTGGTATCCAGTCTAGAACTTTGTTTTTTTTCTTTACACACATCATAGAAAGGAATAACAACAAGTGTTTATTATTTATTATTTATTATTATTAGTATTTAGCCTGCAATCCTAAAAATAATGGTTCCTTAAATGCACTTTTTAAGTTTGTGTGGCTCCACACAGAACCATTATTTGACAAAGAGTCGTTTAATTCTGGTAAGGGCTTGCTGACTATGAAATTGGTCCTTTGGGCTTTGAAAAGATTCCTAATACGTGGATAAAACAGAAATCTTTAATTTATGGTTGGCTTCCTAGCTGGATATTGAGAGATCACAATGAGCTGAACCTAGCCTGTGTGATTGTAAGCACCTAAAGTCCTTTTGGTATAGCACAAATCATTTATGGAACCAGTTACGGATCTAAACAAATAAAGTATCTTCCTGGTACGTTCATGTGGCATTTTTTGGGAAACAAATATGGTTTTTCTATAGCATCGATCTGAAGAACCACTTCGGCACCTTTATTTTTAAGTGTGTATGATTTGTGCCCACTGAGCAGCACAGTGGGTATGACTGCTCTTTTACAGCCCTGGCAGGTTTAAACTCCATCCTGATGATTAACCATGTCACTCTGGTGTTATTTCCACTTCCTAAAGATATGTAGGTTTTGCTAACAGCCATGTTTGAAGTGGCCGACGGATACGAGAGTTAGTTGTCCTGCAATGGCTTTACTTTTTTTGTGCTCACTGCAGGTCAAATTTGAATTATGCGACCTGGTAAATATACGAGTGCTCACTGTTCATTCATATTACTCATTTTTATGACAGGCTGCGTCTACTGTCAGTTTGAAGTGGTGGCTTAGTACGACGATGAGGTCACGCCTTTTAATGACGTCACGACCAATAGAACACCGCCGAACGGTCGTCTTCAGGGCTGCTGCGCCCGCCTCGATTACAAATACCAGAGTGCTTGAATCAAGTAGCAGGAGAGCGAATAGATAAGCACAGTGTTTAGCGGCTCGGAAGCAGTTTTCTGAAGCCTGTGCTCACGGAAAAGCTTAGGTACGGAACAGCAGGGGGCCTCGCGGAGTGGTCTGCAGGTAAGAATGCTCGAGCCACTTTGGTGGCGCTTTTTACTTCTCTTTGTGTTGCATCCAGAAAGCCGGGAGAATCATGACGCGCTATGCGTAAGACACGACGAGTGGTGAGTTTGGATTTTAAACTTCGTTTCGGTGTGCATCTCAGTTACGATTTTCCCCGTATTTCTCCCCATTTACCCGATCTCCCCTTATTTTACATGTGCATCGTAAGTTTAATCAGAAGTGTGCTGTGTAGTTTTTAATACATGCCAAAAATGCCCACTGACATCGGCAAGCTATGTGCGTTATTTTTATTGGGCCATTAAAAATATGTCTGGTGGAAAAAAGTTACATTGGAGAGATTCGGTCTAAGTCTTTAAATATGAAAGGAAACATTTGTGCAGTGTTTACTGTAACTGTAGATTTAAAAATGCACTGCATTTGGATGAACTCTCACAAATCGTGTACAACAACTGAACAGGTACTGTGTGTGTTGTTATCATGTCTGTCTAACCATAGTAATAATAAAAAATATTGATTCTTTACATTTATATAGCGCTTTTCTCACTAATGCATCCTCGTGTTTCAGGCTGTATTTTTAAGTCATTTTAATTATTTCAAGTTAGCTCAGTTCTTAGATTTTAAATCATGAGTAGGCTGTTTGTGACGTTTAGCCTACTGTAGTAAATCACTTTAATTTCAACTTTTCAAGTTTACTCTTCGCGCATTATACTGAATTTTTTGATTCCTAAAACATTCTTGCGTCATGTCTAAATTGGACAGTGCGATGATCCACCATGACATACTGTAGTTTTGGTTCGACGAAGACACGTGAATAATAATTTATGGTGTACGTGCCTGCTTATTAAGCGCGTTTTCCACCCAGTGTTATGAACAGCTTTGGGTAGAGAGATTAAATTACTAAGGTGCTGAACATTTTTGCACACCTTACGTTGTTTTTATAGTCTGGAAGCCTGTTTTGTGAAAGACAAAATGAGTATTTTTTGTATTTTGAAGTTGGTGTATATGTACTTGTGTGAAATGTGGAATTTATGAAACAAAAAATCAACAAATTAATGTAAAGCCATTTACATGGTGGATAAACAGGTTTAGACCTCCTTTTTCCCCAGGAGCATCAATGTGTATTTGAGTGTGTTCCATGATCATTTCATCCATGGCTGCCTGGGTAAGATATGTCTCCCTTAGCTCTGTATTAGGAGTAAGCAGGTTAAGATAATATCCTGCATTCCATTAGAGGTCGGAAGCTTCAACTGGAATGCCCCCTGAAGTCTGATTTCCATCTCTGAAACTGGTCGGTCTGTCAAAAAACCTCAGATCATGACATCAATCCAAAATGATCCACAAACTTTAATATTATACTGTTTTCTGGCACTTCTCTATATTTGTGTCTTGTTAAATCAGTCTCACACACAGTTCCATCCAACCTCTATCTGTCAGTCAGTTGCTGAGTTGTTTGGATACGCAAAATACCACATAATGCATTTGTATCACCTGCTATTTATGCAGATAGAGCAAGCATAACAAAGGTTTTCCTGTATTAGTCCATATTTGTTTTACTGGAACATGGTCAACTCTGGTGTGATGTCATTCCCAGCCCTGACATCTGACCTCTGAGGTAAATGGAACGCAGCAGTTTGCAGGCAGTGTGACATAAGGCTTTGAACCCTGAGGTTGTGGGTCCAAATCTCTGCTACTGACACTGTGTGACCATGAGCAAGTCACTTCACCTTACTGTGTTCCAAATGGAAAAACAAAAGAAATTGTATCTCCAATGTTGTAGGTTACTTTGGGTAAATGCATGAACCAAACAATAGGTAATATTATTAATGGGTGGACAGATTCCTATTGTCCAAGTATTTTATACTTTTATACTTCTTTGCTCAAGAAACCTGTAGTGAATCTTAGGATGACCCCTTTTTCATGTCTGTCCTATAAACGTACTGGAAGCTCTTCAAGTTGGATCTGTACACTGGCAAACAAATGTGTGTATTTGCGAATGTGAAATATGTCAAGTGCGTCTTTGTGCATAATTTGTCAGATCATTTAAGATTTTTCAAAATGTGGCTTGTTACAATGCAAAATAATTTCTGGTCGTATTTACTTTGAAGAGGGTATAACACTCACTATTTCAGGTTTGCATAATAAAATGAGCATTGATTACTTTTTATTTCACTGTAGCATAACTTTATACTAATTTGTAAGGTTTTTACTTATCAAGGTGTTTGTAGGACTAAGGGCTACCACTTTAGCCATTAGAGGCACATAATATGAATAGCAGCACTCAACCAGCAGTACCTTTCAACCATTTTCTCTGTGTTTGCATAAATTATAACTTTACTTTTACAAACTGCTCTTATAAAGGGCCATGGAGCTGCAGATTTTCATTTATTGATGTATTGGATATACAGCATTTTTATTTATTTCCTGTATTTTCTTTACACCTTTGTGAACACAAAAAATGTTATGTCACCATGTGGATCGTGGTCTTCTTTGCCAAATAAAGCACCGGTGATGGTGTATGCTGCTAATGTAGCCAAGTACAACAAAAATGATTGATATGTTTGTATTTAGAAATTTAAAAAAATTAACAATAGTTGCTTACAGTTGGTGTGGAGCAAAAATATTTAACAAAAAGTAGAAAGTAAACTAGGAAACAATTAAACTCTTAAGGTGTTTACCCTTTCTTGTTTCAGCATGTTGTTTTGAAACCCTTATTCCTGTTGAGCATTAAGGCAGAATTGCTGCGCAGGGGGTTGGGTCTGTGACGAAATTCAAGGAAATACCTGATCTTAAGTAAACGCCAGCCAGGTCGGCACATTGTCAGGATTTCTGTCATATTTACTCATCCAGCAGAATGTTTGCCAATCAGCCAAATTCAAGCATGTTAAACTGCAGTGCCTGTATGCGAAACAAGGGAGCCATAGGTGGCGGTGTTAGCCTTGGGGCAAGGTGGCTAAAAAAAAAAAAAAAAACAGGAGTTTTTGTTTATGGCCTTCCTCCTGGCTCAGGCGTGTATTATCACCATTGTGGCATCTGCTCTGAAGTTTGCATGCCAGCAGGATTCTTTTGTTGGTGTGGAGTGAGGCTGTCTAGCTTGTGTTTTAAAAAAAAAAATATCTGTGGGCAGGCAGGAGCCAAAGTCAGTCATGTGAACCCGGCATCATACACTGTTTAGATTTGCCTGATATCCGGCATGTTAAGATTGTATGAGATTTCAAGAGTGCTGTCTGTACTAGGACGCCACTGTAATGACTTGCTGTATGTGAAGATGGAGACGGGAGTTTCCACATGGAAATAAATTCAGGTGTTGCATTCACATGAATTGGTCCAGACAGGAAATGCGAGTTTCCCAGTGGGAGACTTCACTGAGCACCTTTCAACGTGAGAGCTCTCAGTAGGACAACGCTGGAGATAAGAATGCTACTTGAATTAGATGACCACTGAGAAATGGTGTTTTTGTGATCATATTTGTATTAGGAATGTTGCAATATGTACATGACATGTTCAGTTTGCCTTTCACCCAGAAAAAAAAAATAGAACTTACCTTTTAATTGCTTTTTGTATAGACCATGTAACAAATAAACAAACTCTGTTTCCCACAAAACTCTGACTGGAAATTCACGTGATGGCAATGAAGTGGGAAGGTAATATGGGAGCTCTGAAAATTCCCATAGCACATAAGTGCAGGATATGACGTGTGCAAGTTTTTTTTTTTCTGTAGTTAACATTTTTTTGATGCTTGAAAGCTAAAGTTATGGTAAAAATGTGTTCAACATTGGAGTTTTAGATGACTATCAGATACGAAAGCTTTTAAACTTTGCATACAGACAGGAAAAGGGTAGTTAAAGTAATGTGGAAGTGTTAGTATCAGCACTATCGTACTGCCTGACAACCTTGTAAGATAAAGAAGAAAAAATGTATCAACTAGCACAATGTTAGCCTTACTCAGATGTATGAATTTAGTGCAAAGTTTCCTCGCATATAATCAAGGAAGAAAAATGTCCATGTGTGGATCATGACCACCAATGGTACTTGCATTTTTATTACCTAAATGAAAATAACTTGAGCAGCAGTGGTCAAGCTCTGCATATATTCTGTTATTGTTATCTCTCAGTGCATTTACATGCACGTACATGACTGGATTAAGGTGAATAACCCAATTAAGGCAGAAACCTGGTTTTTTAAAAATCTGCATTTACAAGGGCAAGCAATCTTCTGGAGTTATCCTTTGTCAAAATGCTCTAAAGTCATTAAACTGCACAAAAAAGGTTTAGGTTTTTGTTACTGGAATGTATGCAGCACACTCTTTTCTGCTTGCTTGTGCTTGCACTACGTACACCTCATTACTTTTAACATGTTACTGTACCGCTTTCAAGATTGTGTTGCTGAGTTTAGCACTGTTTGTTCAACTTATGTATTTAAAATTATTGATTCCTTAAAATTTCAGGAGAAGGAATAAGGCAGTCGCCTAATTATTTGCCTCTGTAAATTTATTTTGTGGATACACCTACACATAGCCGCTGAAAGCAAGAGCAAATAAAAACACAGGCCAACAGAGTACAGCAGACCACAGAATCCTTAGCTGAAACCTGGTTCATGGTTTACGTGGCCACATAATCAGGATATTCATGGAGAAATCTTCTTCTGTTAATCGGGTATCTCAGAGGCCAAAAACCTGATTTCTTTAATCAGAATAAGGGTTTACATGGCATTTTAAAAACTCTGGGTTTCTGTGAATAATCGGGTTATTGAAGTGCATGTAAACACACTGACTGAGTTGCTTTCAAACATAAATTATATTTTGGATGGAAAAACTAAAATACAAATACAAAGCAGCAGGAATCTGAAGGCTTAGGCCACACTACCTTAATCTCCCACCAATTTACACAACATTTCTAGCAATGTTCAGTCATAGTCCTCCTTTTACTTAATCTTTGCAAGTGTAGTGGCTTGATTTCATGACTGACATATAATTTTACATCACTAGAGACTCTGTCAGGCCAGTCACTTCCAAGTCATATGCATTGTCTTGTGTGTAACAACCACTTAGTACAATGCATACATTACAGATTAAGCTCACGTTTTTGGGAGACTCGTCTGTCTGAGTACAGTGCATACATTACAGATTAAGCACACATTTTTGGGAGACTCGTCTATCTGCTGTCTTGTGTTTGTCATACTATGTCAGAATAGATAAAGATTAAAAAAAGAGAGGGGTGGGGGTGAGACTATGGCTGATGTTGCCATACCTGGAAAACATTCATAAAGGCCCCAACGCCTTTGGGCAGTACAATAACTACCTGTCAAACTATCTGCAGCAAATTCATGTTTTAAACATTTGAAATTGTTCTGAAAAAATGTCATGAAATCGTGTAGTTTATCATTGAAATTTGACATTCTCAAGATGAGAATACCATACAGGTTCACTGTCGCCCAAGTGTGCTGCTCCTTAGATATTAGAAAAGTGAAATGACATACAGATGGCCTAGGATCCATCCAGGTTTCACATATTTGTTAATCTAGTTTTTCAAAGTAGCGAACCTTGCTGTACGCAATTATATGTCCTGCCTAGAGTTTTCTGTGATAGCCTGGTCTGCATTTTCTTCATAACTTCATAATTTAACAGGTAATGATCCTAAACCTTACTGCTTTGAGTCACTAAACAGTCAAACTTTGTAGTAGTGACATGCGTGGTGAGAGCTGTCCAGTGTTCCTCAGAGGTGCCTACTATGGATTTATACTTGTTTTACCATTTTTTATTATTATCTGTCTGACATCTTAATCCAAGGGGACTTACAGCATTTAAGATACAATTGCTTACATTTCATTTGTAATTCTAATTGGAGCACGTGGAGTGCAATGAACATTTCTTTTGATGGTCCTGGTAACTACATTTTGGCAGGTAATTTCTATATTTTAGGGGAATAATGGTGCTATAGCGCAGACTTTACATGACAGTTGTGTTGAGTGTGTGTGAATGTATATGTTGAACTCTTCTCGGATGTGTGCTTCGTGTACTTTCATGCCGCTTCCTACATTTTAACCTCCACTCTCCATGATAACCACACAGTAGAAGACTACTTTCATTTAATTTGCCAGATAATGCAGGCTCATATTCTGCTGATTGAGTTTCAGTCTTACTTTTGCTGCTGCCCTAGTTCATTAAAAGCACAATTAAAGACTGACTGACTTGTTAAACTACCTGCTCAGGTTGCCTCTTTACTTGGCAAAGGCACATTTAAATGCAGTGGGGAGTTGCTCAAGATTTTTTAAAAACCTTTCATGCTTTCTTTTGCCTCAGGTATGCTTTTGACATGGTGCCATTGCAGCAGCTCTCTTGCTCCTTGCATCCTGTATTTTTTTTTTTTTTTTGTAGGCCCTGAGGGCCACAGTGTGTGTGTGTGTGTGTGTGAGTGGAAATGTGTGTGTGTTTTATCTTTTACCTTTGAAACTTTTTTAATTTCTTCATTACTGTATATTGTCATTCACAGAGCCCATAAGTATATCAGTCCATTGCATTACAAGACAAAGGCCTGTTTGGTTTGTTTATTTTTGAAATGATTGTTTGGACACTTGATACTCAATAGTCACTTTGTATGTGAATGAGTACCACATTATGTGCCTCCGCAGGAAGTCGTCATCTGCTTTCACTGCATAATACCATCTTTTTAGATGAAAAGCAATGGTAAATACTTGTTCAAAATCTGATAGGGTCAGGTCTCGCATAACGAGATTGCCCAGTGTTGTGAGGGAGGCCTGTGTAATGCTTGGCCACTTCTTTTTCTACTTAAAATGACCTAATAGTGTGAAGTTTGGGATTTTTGATTCATCTTCCAATCTTATCACGTGTCTCTGACAGTGAAAACACTCATGGAGCTGTACATATTAAATATCAAGACACATTTCCCAAGTTGTTGTGGAATTTCCACCCAGCATTATCAGATATTTGTTTTTCTTCTTAAAGTATGTACAACACCCTAGTACTACAGACATTCTTAAAGTATCCAAGTCTTAATGTTTCATAAGAAGACATCCAGCATCTGGTATAAGAAGCATATTACCTTGCTAGAATTGCACCAACATTGGCTTTAAAAATGCGCCTTGACGTTGCCGATCAGTCATCTGGGTCACTGTGTGGAACATCTGACCTCCATGTCCACATCCGCCTGCTGCTTCTTGGTAATTCCTAAGGATTTGGGGCATTAACTGCTCCTTCCAGGTCCTGACATGGCATTCCTATGGTTCTGAATTGCAGACTTGAGTGTTTTGTACTGAATTTAAAGCTTAGGCCCCTTCTTCAGGCAAGATCAAAGTAAGTCCACAGCAGAATGTCTAAGTTGCCTCAAAAGCTTGCATATTGTAATCTTTTAGTTGGCCAATAAAAGGTGTTATTTTCCTTGACTTTTAATTGTGTCACAAGGCAAAAGTACAATCCCCTTTTAGATGTCCACAGATATTCCAGTTATATTTCTGACATTGAATGTTTTCTAACACTAATGTCATGTTCTCAAATGACTCTTGTGTTCATTTCATGTGAAAAATAGCGAGACGAGTTTATTTCAGTTATGGAGAAGGACAGCATTCCGACTAACTTTAGAGTAGTCAATGAACAAGCGCCACTTATCCACACTGTGTTCAAGGCCAAGAAATGCCATAAGTGATTTTTTTTTAATGTAATAGTGACTCATATTTGAATAATATATTTTTAAATAAGTGATGAAAAAATGAAGGTGATGTCACAGGAACACTGCCTGCCATAAACTACTGTGACTTCATATGTGGATATTGCATTATAAAGTATCAAAGCACCCATCACAATGCTTAGGACAAAATTAATTGGATCAGCAGATTCATTCTTTTTTTTTAAAAACAACTTAACATTCATCTGTTCTGGAAGGCTTTTAATTTACCCTAATATTCTGCCCCTTCTTTCAGTTTACCTCTCTGTCCAGATGCTCAGGGTAATTTGTGTGTGAGTTATATCACAAATTATTTGTTGAGGCTTTTTTTTAGTATTGAATTTTGTATTTTACTCTGGTTTATGGTCTTTAATTCTATGTAATGCTTTGTACATCCTGTATTTATCTGTTTTAGTGTTCTGTGTTGAAAATATTTGTATCCACTCTTGCATATACCCAACTGCTCTTTCTGAGATTCTGTGAAGTGTGAGGTGCTATATAAAACAAATGTATTATTATTATTGACCAGGGCAATTGTTAGACTTGGCTTGTGCTGAATAATTGTTCTGCATACAATGTATGTCAGGTTCTGCTGGGAATCCCCCACTGAGGACACTGGCAGGATATATTTTGCTGTTGTGGTTAGGATGGTAGATATAGATGTATCCACTTTAGTAGAAGGGTAAGTGCCTTTGTGTCTGTCTGGTTGCTATGTCTCTGTCATTTCAACAGATTAAATGTCACAAACCTTACTAATCCCATATCAAATAGCATATAACAGAGACATAAGCATTGCATTCATCATTTCAACTTATGGTACATCACAAAGAATTTTATTGGTACAAATATTTGCGATATTCCATCTGTCGGAATGACAAATACAATGCATTTTATTAGTACATGCATTACAAAATACATTCCATCAATAAAGTTATCCATTTGTAAAGGGCAATAAAGAAATGAAATGAATATAATTGATTCCAGAGCATATGTGAAAAAAAATCCTCCATTTATGTTGAGAAAGCATCCTTTTTGAATTATTTTGAATCTTTTTTTTTTTTTTTGGTTCGGGAGATATTTAACATCTCACAAAGGCTTCTGAATGCTAAAAATTTGATATGGTCACCATCTGTCAAAGGGGCTAGTGGGGAGCAGAGTGTAGGTGAAAATAATTAGAAAGCAACAATTTTTGGCCATCATTCAGCTATACAAATGAATTGGCAACATTTCTAATTTAAAAAAAAAAAAATCCTGCAGCATACCACTTAGGTGAGTCAACCTCAATTGAATGACCCTATAGTCTCTATGTCCCTCTCCCTGTGTTAGCTGGCGGGGTTCTCAAATGTCAAAATGTATTTAACCAATAACCTCAAGTTGCCTTTTGCTCAAAATTTGTGGAAACAAATAATCTTGTGGCAGATCACATAACTACTTTTTCATAAAGTATAATGGTTCATGCAAAAGGCAAGAATAGGCAGTTTTCCACCGCAGGAACTTTTTTCATGAACTGGAAACTCTGGAACTTTGGTAGCATTTCTACCACAAGAACTGAAGGCATTTGTAGTTTCTGTTACTTTTTGTAGCTCCTACTCTAGGGTATGTAATCTTTGCTCAACCAGGAACTATCGTGGATAGGGCTTAGGAGATGAATTGTGCTGATTGTACTGGCACTAACTTACAAATGTGTTAGTTGGACTTACCTGAGTTATTCGTGAAATTGGAAGTGCCATATCACTCTTCATAGCCCTCTCCCTGGAGCGCCGTGCCATTTACTGTGTTGAAAGCAATAATCTCCCGCAATCACTTTGAAGCATTAAGGTGGATGTGTCCCTCTGTTAACTCCCGTTAACCCTGTTGTGTGGTGTAAAGGCAACACAGTAAAGTGGTCGGGGAACAGAAATCGCTAAGGGCCTGCATTGTACAGGAACACATTGGGTCCTGAAACCAAAGTTCCTGCAGTGGAAGACACCTAATGTATATTTACAAGGTAAAGCAGACAGTGTTATTATGATAACCATGATGGATAAAAATAAAATGTATTCAAAAGAATACTATTTCATAAACTGGTTACATGGGTAAGTGCAAAGCTTATTAAATACAAAGGCAAGAGTTGTGTATTGAGTCTTCATTGAACTTCATGGCTGCCCACCTTAGACGAGCAAATGTTTACTTCAGGTATTGCAAATCATCTAGATTGTGTTGCAACAAAGTATCCCCAGTCCTTGGCAAATCCACCGATTTGTTTTGTGGAATGTTGTCTTGGTTGTTAATATCCATGGGAGGTACATACCTGGGCACCGCCAATTAATGGCATGAATGGTACACACCATTAATATGGTGAGGAATGTGTTCTAATTGGTGCCCCTTTGTGAGTGAGAGATGCAGATGATCAGATTAAGGAGTCTCCGTTTTCTTTTTCAGAGGCTGCCCAGCATGTGACTTTTCCTACATGATGTGTGTGTATGTATGTATGTAGTGTAGTGTAGTGAGGTTAAGACCTTTTAAAAAAATTCTTGCCCATATTGAAAATAGCATGGCACAGTTTGCAAGCAAATGACCATTTTGAATTTTAAGAAAAAATCATTCACTTTCTTTCAAGATGTGAGATCGACCCTCCCAGCAGCATCGAAGTGGGAACCAACTCTGGATGGCACAGCAGTCCCTTGCAGGGTACACTTTAACACACCTCCACTCGTTCACAATGAGTAGGTTTTGACACACACACACACCAACCTAAAGGTCATGTCGCATTGCTGGACTTTTCCACTGATTATTCAGTCGTAGCCTTTGCTTTCATAATTTTGGTGAATCTGAGGCAGCCGGCAGCACACTCATGAAGACCAGTTCTGAAATGTAACATACCCAGTGATTCTGTCTGACCAGTCTGCGACCTGCTCAATATTAGTTTGAATTTGTCTTTAGTTGTAGAGGTGGGCTGTGTGTTCACGAGAGCTGACAAGCAATGAGTGTTCATCCAGAAGTACAATGCGTATAATGCAGTGACAAGAAATAAGGAACAAGGGTGTTTTGAACCTCACGAATAGAAGACAAGCTTCTCTGTCTGATGTCTCGTATTTTATGTACCCCAACAGAATTTGGAGGGCTGAGACCGTGGCTGAACTTGCTGTACCTGGTAACCCTTTGTACAACACCGACTCTATCAGATAGACCATGTTGGAAAGTCAGCATGCAGTTAGTAAATTGGCCATGTCCAGCGATTTAGTCATTTTTAAGCTGACATGATCTGCTGACAACATCAGTAACTGCAATTGGCATGTCTGACATAACCCCTTGACTTGAAGTTGCCTAATGTGACATCAACCTAACCTGCCAGTGTTTGATGTGGTACGGCCGTGGGGCTTACAGCTGGTCGGTCAAACCGAGGTACTGGTCATCAGGGTCCTGGTGGTTGTAAGTGGCAATGCTACTGATGACTTTACTAAATAGATTCTTAAATGGACTGAGTAGCCTTTTTCCTTTTTGGTTCTCAGTCTGTGTGGCCAATGGTTTTAAAAAAAGAACAAAGATGTGGTCGCCTTGGGGGGGTTATGTTCATTAAATGAAGAGGGAGGAAAACTGGAGCCTCGATAATTGCAAATGTGTGTCTGGAGACAGTCTGCTTGATTTTGTTTTTTTTCACATTTGAAACAACTGTGGTTTTGGAGACGTCACCTCTAGACGCCCCTCCTCCATGTTATGTTTAGGGACATTTTACGGCAAATTCCCATCAATTTACTTAAGGAGATTTAAGGAAACTGTACTCTTTGATATGCAAACGTCCTGAGTCAAAACAATATGCTCCTGTGAGTTTGCTGTCCACCTTTCTGTGCTCCTTGACTGCACTTACCATTGTTCTCTGCGGGTCTGGCCACATTTTATATGCCCCAATAAAGCCATTGGTTCCTGCGTTATTCTGGAAGCTGGTTGGCATTAAGTGTGAGGTGTTAAGAAGGCTGATATGCTCTGAGGTGTTTTCAGATGATTTTACTTTTTCAGTAGTCCATACATTTTCAAAAGGTGGTTCTTTATTTTGTTATGACTGTCTGGTTAAGTTTAGGTGGATTTGGTATCAAGAAGCTTGCGTTAACAAGTTCGGTGACATTTCGTTATTTGGCTGGTATTACTGTGTCTGCTATTTCTGGTTTGGGTTATAATGTTAGGTTAGTAAAGGAAAAACCTCAGTCATGAAAGGCACTATATGGAATAGAAGCCTACAAGTTTCTCACAGTTCATTTAGCAATCATTATCGGTGAAATCTTTTTAGACAATTCAGTGGGGATTTCCAGTGAAGCGCTCTGTGGCACAGGCCGTGATGATGCCTTAATATCAAGATTCTAGCCGGGTGGTCCCATGTCATTCGAGTTCCTGGGAAGATATAAAATGACATACATTTTATTATTGTCCCATTTCATGATTCATGACCACATCTGCTTGCCCTCAGACCTCTGTGATGGTCCCCTGTTGCTTCCTGGAATGCTTTGTCTTTCCTGTTCTTCATTGGCTGCCATGTTAAGTTCAAGCTGTTTGGAGCAGTATCCATGGGTGTTCTGCTCTGCTACTGTGCCCCCTACCCTTCCACTGATGGAAGGGTCTGACCTACCCAGTGTAGGCCTGAGGGAAGGCAAAGGGGAAGAGCCCATTGTAGCCCCTCTGTGGTTGATAGTTGCAGGATCCCTCATACACCTTTGGGGTGTGGTGGTGAGAGGGTGCCTAGGTGTGGGGTCTCAGCATCAGCCTTGGGCTAAAGTTCCTGCACTTTTTATTAAAAAAAAGTTTCCAGTAGCTAGTGCACTAAGAAGTGTGTGTTGGGGCAGGTGTTTGGTGTAGGGGTGGGATATGTTTGAACATTGAGTTTGAGGTGTGGTTTTACTTTATACGGACCTCTAGCTTGGTTATGACTCAAGTGTTTAAAAATAAACTTTTTCCATCCTAAATGAGTCCCCTGGTAATTATATTTTTTTTATAGTGGTCTGTAAGATATCTGCTTAAGACACCAATTGCAAAGCCAAATGTCCATGCAGGCAGGCATTCAGACCACCAGTGTGGTCTGGTGATCGTAGCTTTAGCCTTTATCTCCACCTGAGTGGGTCATTTTACTGCCATCCATTTCAAAATTCAAATTAATTTCATCCACACTATTTCTGGTATTCCAGAACACCTGTAAAATGTCTTGGGATGTTCCTTAATATAGAAAGTATACATTCAGTTTTATGGAGTGAGCCATTTTAGAAATATGAAAACAGTAGTGTCATGCTGTGCCCGTGAAGCGTTTGGACATGCGAATAAGAATTTCTCTACACACAACAATACTACCACTGAAATGCCTAGGGATGGGATCCACTAGTCAAGGGCACAATATAAAATCATAATTTCCACTTTGTGGAGAGGTTAAGTGACTTGGCATGACCACAACACACTTGTAGACAATTCTTCGAATATAGAACAGGCAGCCCACTTTATCTAGTGCATCACGTCGTGTAGACTGTAAAGACAAATGTAGTCTGTTCAGTTGGTACCACTTATAGTTATGTGAAAAAAGTAAGTACATTCCTTGGAAACTGTTGACGCTTTCAACACATGTGAACAGACAAACATCAGGTCTTTTTGCTAACTAGTCAGGGTGAAATGTCTGACCACTCTTCCATGCAAAAATTCCTTCCCTTGCAAGATGTTTGTGGATTTTCTTGCATGTCCTGCCCATTTCAAATCCACCCCACAACATTACACAGGGATTCAAATCAGGTCTTTGATCTGGCCAGTCCATAACCCTCCAATTTCTTCCTTCTGAGCCATTCATTGTTGGATTTGCTAGTCCATTTTGGATCATTATTGTGTTGAAAGATAATTTTTGATTCAATTCCAACTTATAGAGAAATGGCCACATGTCAGCAGACATACCACCTGTGTGCTTCAGAACAGGTCATCTACCTAAAGCTCAGCATGTTCAGTCCTGCGCAAGTACTTGGATGGGAGACCATCTAGGAAAAGCGTGGATTGCTGCTGGATGAGGTGTTGGTGAGTCCTGACTTTCTGTGGAAATTAAAGATCCCTGGGCACTTTCGAAAGAGTAGAATTTATCCCGATGACTTGGCTAAACTGCCCATTACAGCCTTGTCCATCTTGGCCCCCTAATCATCCCTTATCTGTAATTGGCTGTCTGTCTCACCCCTTCACCACCTAATTGCTGATGGGGGTGCTACACATTAGTGGTGGTTGAAGTGGTTCACCTCTAAGTAAAGTGCGTTGAGTGGTCAGAAAATTGCTGTATAAATGTAAGTTAGTTATTATCCTAATCAAGCACACTTTGATATGATGCAGAACTCATAGCTGACTCAGACTGCAAGCTGCCCAGTTCCAGAGGTGGCAAAGCAACCCCAAACCATAACATTTCCACCACCATGCTTCACAGTTTAGTATTTGGTTCTTCTTCTGAAATGCTGTCTTCATTTTGCACCAAACATGTCTACTTTTGCTGTGGACAGACATCTCTCTCCCTCTCTCTTTTGATTAATCTGTCCAAAGCACATTGTTCCAAAAGGCCCTGGATTTTGCCTAGATGTCCAATGACAAACTGAAGAAGTATAGTCGGCTCTGTCCTCTCTTGCACAGAGCATCAGTATTGGCAGTATACAGTAATCCCTCGCTATATCGCGCTTTGCCTTTCGCGGCTTCACTCCATCGCGGATTTTATATGTAAGCATATTTAAATATATATCGCGGATTTTTCGCTGCTTCGCGGGTTTCTGCGGACAATGGGTCTTTTAATTTCTGGTACATACTTCCTCAGTTGGTTTGCCCAGTTGATTTCATACAAGGGACGCTATTGGCAGATGGCTGAGAAGCTACCCGGCTTACTTTTCTGTCTCTCTTGCACTGACTTTCTCTGATCCTGACGTAGGGGGATTGAGCAGGGGGGCTGTTCGCACACCTAGACGATATGGACACTCGTCTAAAAATGCTGAAAGATTATCTCCACGTTGTGATCTTTTGTGCAGCTGCTTCCTGAAATGACATGCTGCACGGAGCTTCGCATACTTAAAAGCTCGAAGGGCACGTATTGATTTTTGATTGAAAAACAAACTCTGTCTCTCTTTCTCTGCTCCTGACGGAGGGGGTGTGAGCTGCCGCCTTCAACAGCTTTGTGCCCCGGTGCTTCACATACTTAAGCCAAACAGCCCTATTGATCTGTTTGCTTTTCTCTCTATCTCTGTGACAGTCACTGCTCCTGACGGGCACTCCTTTGAAGAGGAAGATATGTTTGCATTCTTTTAATTGTGAGACGGAACTGTCATCTCTGTCTTGTCATGGAGCACAGTTTAAACTTTTGAAAAAGAGACAAATATTTGTTTGCAGTGTTTGAATAACGTTCTTGTCTCTCTACAACCTCCTGTATTTCTGCGCAAATCTGTGACCCAAGCATGACAATATGAAAATAACCATGTAAACATATGGTTTCTACTTCGCGGATTTTCTTATTTCGCGGGTGGCTCTGGAACGCAACCCCCGCGATGGAGGAGGGATTACTATAGTCCAATTTATCATCCAGCTGCACGCCCAGGTATTTATAGGTCTGCACCCTCTGCACACAGTCACCTCTGATGATCACAGGGTCATATGTTCAAATATGTCACCTTTATATATGGAAGCACTCTCTGCATGACATTGTTGTAAAAGTCAACAATTTCCATGGGATGTACTTCCTTTATCATATGACTGAGCTACCCAAGTGACCCCGATCCCTTCATCTGTTGATCCTCACAATTTTTTAAGGTGCCAACTGTCATGCATAGAATGTGTTGGGATGGTGTTTATACAGAAAGGTCACTATAGAGAACTGTTTTTCACTGTACCAGTAACTTCTCACACAGTAAACAAATGAAAAGAATTATGTGATACCTGGAGTAGTTTAGTGAGAAAAGGCACTATATAAACATCAGGTTTGTTGCATTCCATGTTTACACTGAAAACACTTGTATTTTGTCATTTACTTTGAATAAATACTTCATAACCTTCTTAATCCAGTCCAGGGTCAGAGTCCGGAGTTTGTCCCAGCAAAACTTGGCTCAGGGTAGTAATTTAATGATGCCACCTTGCCCATCTGCTGTGAGTCACAGTGGCCCATAGTGGGGAGAAGGGGCTGGACAAAAGGTTCAAGTGGCTGCTGGGAGAGTAGGAAGTGGAGGAGTTTAATCTAGGAGCCCCGTGAAAGTCCAGGTCGGTAGCCCCCCCCCCCCATCCCAGCACCAGCAGCAGGCGCTGAGAGTGACCTTCTCTTTACAAGCTATGTGCTTCATTTATCTCAAAATGTGTCATTTTATATTTCAGATGTTCTGTACAGCATGTCATCTTCTATATTTGATTAAACTTCTTTGTGCCCAGTGATGGGTCATGCTATGAAAGGCACTATATATAAATGGAGGTGATTAATTGTTAATAAACGTCCTGGCCAGTGCTTTGGCTTTTCGCCGTTTTGTTGACAGTGTCATCTCTGAGTCTGACTGACTGAGTTGCATCTCTGCTGTGTCACTGCTGAGATACGATCACTTGCGGTGTGAAGCAGAGAGAGCAGATAGCAGTTGTGTGCTCCTGTGCCTCACTAGATACCACCGCCTTAGCCGTCACGGTAGGAAGTGGAGGATGTGACGTCATGGGCTGTCATGATCTATCATTGGCCAGATAATCGGCATGCTGATGAAGCTCCTCATTCTGTGTCTTACGTGGTGCCTTTCAGTTTCTTTCCCTGCAAACATGGAGAGTCTCCTCCAGTGGGATTGTGACTTGCACTACTGGAGTGTGGAGTTTTCAGTTTTACTTGCAGCTTCTTTGTCTAAACTCACTTCTACCTAAGAGTTCAGCACGCTATACAGGAGAGCCAATAGACAGAAAAGCAGCATTTCACACCTTTTTTTTAAAAAACAATATAGTAAATGGATGGAAGGGTTAGTCTTTCTATTATTGTGTTTATATAGTGTCTTCCGTAGTTGCCATTTTAATAAATAATATAGCAGATGAAGGGATTGTTTTCATTCAACACCTTCTTCCGTTTAGGATTTTAAAGTAGAATATAGCAAGAGGACGGCGTGGTGGGTAGCGCTGCTGCCTCGCAGTTAGGAGACCCGGGTTCACTTCCCAGGTCCTCCCTTCGTGGAGTTTGCATGTTCTCCCCGTGTCTGCGTGGGTTTCCTCTGGGTGCTCCAGTTTCCTCCCACAGTCCAAAGACATGCAGGTTAGGTGCATTGGCGATTCTAAATTGTCCCTAGTGTGTGCTTGGTGTGTGGGTGTGGGTGTGTGTGTGTATGTGTGCGCGTGCGCGCCCTGCAGTGGGTTGGCACCCTGCCTGGGGTTTGTTTCCTGCCTTGCGCCCTGTGTTGGCTGGGATTTGGCTCAAGCAGACCCCTGTGACCCTGTAGTTAGGATATAGCGGTTGGATAATGGATGGATGGATGGATATAGCAAGAGATTAAGAAGCAGCTGGTTGATCATTGTTTGTATATAGTGTCTTACGCAGTTAGACTGCCCATCAATCTGTCTGCAATAATGTTCTTTAAAATGTATAAGAAGAATGAGAGAGAAGTTAGGAGCAGGTGCTGATACAGCGCATTGCCGCATCCACCCTGACAAACCATCTCGGGATTCAGATTAGGACCCAAGTGCAGCCATGCAATGGGTGACACCTCAGCACCATACTAGTTCTAGTGGAATGGAACAGTGTGAGGTTTTTTATGGTAGCCGGAGTGCCAATTCTGCCACCAACCCCCAGGTTTTCCCCTGCAGGTTAGAGGGCCTACATGCAGGGCTGGATGCAGATTAACCTCATACCCAGGATGGAGCAATTGCAGGTTAAGGGCCCAACGAAGTAGTCACTTTTGCTGTTTATGGGATTCGAACTGGCAACCTTCCGATTTGCCAGTGCTTAGCCTCAGAGCCACCACTCCACCATCATGAAAAAAGAAATAAAAAGAATGATTGAAAACATTTCAAAGAGGAATATAGTGGAAAGATTAATGGATAGTCTTCATATCAATGTTTTTATATTGCTTCTTTCACAGCATTTTAAAAAGTCTAGCACAGAGAGAGAGAGAGACAGCCAGCTGACGTTTAAAGGCCCGTGTAAGGGTGACTGGTGCGGGAGCACTGTGTGTGTGTGGGGATTTAAATTATAAATAACCGTGTGTTTTCTAGAACTGCGGTGTCTGTCTGATGGTGTTCGGGCTAGTTCTCACAATAACCATAAAGCAGACCGATTTGAAAGGCAGTTGGTCAGTCATTGTTTTCCAATAGCACCTTTTCCTTTTGTTTTCAAAAAGCAGTCTTGCAGATGGAATGGCCATTCTTCGAGCATTGTATTATAAAGTGCCTTTCATCATGAGCACGTAAAGCATAGTACTGTATAGCAGACTAAGAAAAGCCTGCAAAATGATGAAAGGCACTGAAGGGCAGCAGCAGAATGTTAAGTCAGAAATGCTTCCTGTGGGTGGCAGCACTGAGCGTATCATAGCAGAGTTGTGGGGACCGCAGCCGTTACTTCTGATGTGAGACCCTCCCTGGCATGTCTGCTCAGTGCCCAGTGCTGCTGGTTCATGATGTGCATGCTCAGTCTTCTCGGAGCTCACAGGGGCTTTGGTGTTTGTAATGGAGATTGACTGTCTGATTTAAGGGGCACAGGAATGCAGTGTGTCCTTTAATGCTGAATTTAATTTCCATTCGCTTGACTTTTTCCTTTTGTACTCGGTATCTGGAGGAGGAGAGCATCCCACCGGCTAGCAGTGCAGTGCACTGAACTTTTTAATCCTCCAGGCTAACCGTCTCCTTGCCGTGTGACCATTTCGGTGCTTGCCTGTTATGAGACCCTTTGTGGATGAGTGCACCCTGCGATGGGCTGGTACCCTGATAAGATCCCACCACTTGTCACCCTCTGTTGTGTTGTGTGGATTTGATATACCCTGATATGGCTATTGGGTGTGCTTTGTGAAGAGTGCTTTTTTTAGTTCCAGCAGTAAATACACAGTATTTTGCCTGGTATGACCATATCAAGTTCCAAATCCAATGTCTCCCGTTGGCATACCTTGTTTTTTGATTTTTATTTAGCATTTCCTTTTCCTTAAGAGGTTAGCATTAACCCCATGCCTCTCTCTAGGGCTTGGAATTCTATGTAAAGACGGTTAATCCTGAATGTCTCCTGGGATAAGCTGTTACAGTCCAATGTACGTTAACCCCACATGATGTTTGCCACAGTATCCTGCTGCCATCTACTGAATAAAATAGCATTATGCTGTTTTGCCACTCTAAACTCTAAAATGACTCTTCAGTATTCATGAGTGGGGACTGAGCCTTCAACCAAAATACAATGGCATGTAAACAAATAGCCGTAAAGCAAACCTTAGAATAAACTGAGGCTGCACCATTAGTTGAATCAAGTGATAGTGATGAAAGAGTGGAACGGTTATCGGATGTTGTCACGAATAGTAACACTGATGCAAATGGCACGGTACCACCGAACTGCCATGATACGCCTGATGAATTCGGTCACGTGAACCCAGCGTTTGTACAAACAGGCGTGTGGAAGGGAAAAATTTGAAATGATTGCGATCAAGTGGAAAAGAGCGTGCTGTGTGCATTCTAGTAACAGAAAAATATAAATAAAGCCTTAATTAGATTAAACAAAAATGTTCACATGTCTCGTACTATCATTTTTTTTTTTTTGTTTTGCATGGCACTGACTCCAGAAGATTGCTTGCACATGTAAATGTGGATTTTTTTTTTCTGCTGTAACAGGGTTATTTACTGTAACCATTGTGTGTGTGTGTGTGTGTGTGTGTGTGTGTATGAAAACACTCTCAATTGAATGTGAAAACCTCCGGGGGGGCGGTGAAGGGTTACTTTGTATGGGCACTGTGTCTACTTGTCAAATGTCACCTCATCTCTTCATCCCAAACTTGTTTTGGATTGTTTTGTGATGGCACTGTACATCTACTGAATGGCTATATTCCCACCTCTTCTGAAGACTTTATTCAGACTTTGACTATTTAGCTTCCCCATTAATAGGCCTGGGCGGCACGGTGGCGCAGTGGGTAGCGCTGCTGCCTCGCAGTTGGGAGACCTGGGGACCCGGGTTCGCTTCCTGGGTCCTCCCTGCGTGGAGTTTGCATGTTCTCCCCGTGTCTGCTTGGGTTTCCTCCGGGCGCTCTGGTTTCCTCCCACAGTCCAAAGACATGCCGGTTAGGTGGATTGCCGATTCTAAATTGGCCCTAGTGTGTGCTTGGTGTGTGGGTGTGTTTGTGTGTGTGTCCTGCGGTGGGTTGGCACCCTGCCCAGGATTGTTTCCTGCCTTGTGCCCTGTGTTGGCTGGGATTGGCTCCAGCAGACCCCCGTGACCCTGTGTTCGGATTCAGCAGGTTGGACAATGGATGGATGGATTAATAGGCCCCTTCTAACATTAGAGCAATCTGTATGTGAAGAGGCCATTCAGCCCAACAAGCTCCTCCATCCCATCCTCCCAACTTCTCCAAAAATAACACTAAGTTGAGTTTTGAAGGACCTTGAAGTCCTGCTGTCCACCACACTACATCTGTGATTCTCTGTGTGAGGATGACTTAAGGTTTGAGTGTCCATCTGTGTTCTTGTTGGGAAATGTATGAATTTCAAAGTAACTGGTAGAGTCCACTGGACTGATTCCCTTCAGTTTTAAAAAACCTCACTTACGTTGCTTCTTAATGTCCATTTGCTGCTCCGTGGTGCTGACCCCAGCCTTGTTGCTGTCCTCTGGACTTTCTCCAGTGTGCTGAGTTGAAGTCCTGGCCCAGTGTCTGTCCCTGTTGGGTCAGTCAGTCATTGTACCACCCGCTATATCCTAACACAGGGTCACGGGGGTCTGCTGGAGCCAATCCCAGCCAGTACAGGGCGCAAGACAGGAACAAACCCCAGGCAGGTCACACACACCAAACACACACCAGGGTCAATTTAGGATTGCCAATGCTCCTAACCTGCATGTCTTTGGACTGTGGGAGGAAACCGGATGACCCTGAAGAAACCCACGCAGACACGGGGAGAACATGCAAACTCCACGCAGGGAGGACCCAGGAAGTGAACCCAGGTCTCCTAACTTCGAGGCAGCAGCGCTACCACTGCGCCACCGTGCTGCCCCCTGTAGAGTTTATTTTATTTTTTTCCTCTCTGTTTGGACTCCCCGTCCTAAAAACCTGCTGGTTGAGCTAATTGACACCCCAAAAACCAAACTGAGTTGGTCCTCTAATTTGGTGTTGGTTCCTGCCTTGCACCCAGTACTGCTACCTCCTTGATCGTAAACTGGATTCTGATGATGGGTGGATGGCCCTCCATGCTCATAGCATTTCTTGTACCGCTCGATCCAATGATGCCCATCGTTGTCGCTTGACCTTTCGGCATGTACCCATTTACGCCATTTTTTTTTTTTTTTTTTTTTTCTTTCTTCACAGAATCCCTCTGCTGCAGACACCATGAAGTGTAATATCACTACCCCGTGTAAATACGTCAAGCAATATGAAGCGTACCTCTTCCCAACAATTTACAGCTTGGTGTTCATCATCGGCCTCTTGGGGAACCTGCTGGCGGTTGGCGTCATTGTGCAGCAGCTCCGGCGTAAGAATGTGTTGGCCGTGTACCTTATAAACCTCTGCATCTCTGACCTTGTGTATATCTTCACGCTTCCTGTGTGGGCTGCCTATACCGCCAACCGGGAAGACTGGACATTTGGAGTGGTGGCCTGCACTGTGGTGGGCTTCTTCTTCAATACAAACATCTACACCACTATCGTTTTCCTGAGCTGCATGGCGGTGGACCGTTTCCTTGCCCTCGTCTTCCCTTTGCATGCTAAAGGGTTTCGGACAATGAAGGCCGCCCTGGTAATCTGCATTGTTGTTTGGCTGATCGTGATGGGCTCCCATACTGTCCTCCTGACACATCCCGAGTTCATCAATGACACTCATAATGTCCAGCGCTGTTACGAGAAGTACCCCATGGAGCAGTGGGTGGCCGACCTCAACTATTTTCGAATTTTTGTGGTCTTTCTTATCCCTCTGTTGCTCCTGCTCATGTCCTACTGTTTTGTCATTCGAGCAGTACACCGGAGCACCGGCCTGGAGGTTAGGGAGAAGCGGAGGATCATGGGACTCCTGCTCAGCATGGTGCTCATCTTCGTCGTGGCCTACCTGCCCTACCACATCATACTGTTCATCCGGTCCTACCTGAGCAGCAGTGGGTTTTGCACCTGCGAGTGGGAAGAACGGCTGCGGCCAGCCTACCGTATCGCCTTCACCTTCACCAGCATCAGCAGCGCCTTGGACCCCATCATCAACATCTTCGCAAGCGACAGCATCAAGCAGGACCTCATCCGCGAGGTCGTGTCGGTCCGAAAGTGGGTATCCGACATCTGGTCACGGGAACGCTTCAAGTCGGCCAGGAAGCCCTTTCTGAAAAGCGTGGGGGATGCGGCCCCCACCGAAATGACCCAGAGGAACAGTATCCCTTTGGTGGAAGAAGGCAGCAGCCCCATTTCCTAAAGTTTGATGGAACGTGAGGAGGGACAAAAAGTGAATTTTGCACTGAGTGTGAAACTGACGAACAGGACAGTTCAGGTCACTACCTGGAGAACACAATAGAGACGAGCCAGTTAAGGATTAAACAAAACAAAGAAAGGAAAATGTGCGGTTTGGTTTGAAGATTTGTTGTAAATGTGTGAATACAAGAAGGAGAACGTGCACATACATTGGGGCTCGGAAACACAAAGTGAATTCCCACGTGGAGTGCAAGGCGGCGGATGGCCAGACTGACACGTGACGGCACGGGTGCTGTGGGGACACCACTAACACGCTTGTTCATCTTTAACAATTTTTAACTTTTTGCAATTTTGTAGCATATTTTTATATTGTATATTAAGCAGTCTTTTTTTTTATACAAAAGATATTGTCAATTATGTGTATGCTTAATAAAGCAAAGATTCTTACACATTTATTTTTCGCTCCCTGCATATCTATCGTCTCTTTGCCTCCATTCAGCTGCTATGATGTGGCGCGAGGCACAATGGCTGACCACTGAAACCTGGGAGTGGCAAACACAGAAATGGTAGATTAGCAGCGTTGGCAGGCAGCAGGATTACTGTCCAATAAGGAGAAGCGGTGACCTTGTCTTCTGGCAATTCGCGCGGTTGAATGTGGTCAGCTTCACTCCGATCGGGAGACACCAGAGCCGAAACTGTGAATGTCTCCGCTTCATTTATGTATAGCACCCTTCACTTGGAGTAATTACGCATATTTAAATACCCTCTGGTGGTCCCTTTAGCGATCCAGCATTGGCTGACCACTTCAAACTTTTTGAAGAGCTATGGGATATATGCTAAACTAGCTGGCCCAGTCCATGATAAATCATGTACTGTCAGTCTAGCACTGAAGGTCCTGTCACATCACAGGACTTTTCTGGCCACTTTCAGTCCCAGGCTTCATTTAATAGTGATTTAGAGATGGAAGTCAAGCACCATTGACCTCTAGACGTGTAGTCTGACATACCAAGTGCTTGCCGATGTCACATTTATGTGACTTGTAGTTGTTGGGTATTTCAGACTTGCTGACTGATGTTGCTGATGTCTTTTCCGGACTGTCTCAATTTACAAGACTGAAAAAAATCACTGAAAATGTCAAACAATGATCGTGTGACGACTTTCTCGCACAGCCATGTTCTCCCCTTTTTCTGACAGCCAGTGCTATATAAAGGCGTAACAAGTATGACGAGTTCAGCTGTAATCTCTGCCCTCCACCCACTCTCTCATGGTGCATAAAACACAAAACATCAGATGAGTCTCACTTCTGTTTCTGAGGCTCTAATGACCTTCCTTTCGTATTCCTCACTGCTGTATTATGCTCCTTGTACTTTCGCATGGGTATTCATTGATCAACTTTAATGCAGACAGAGCCCACGACTACAACTAATGATAAAATCAATCCTGTTGAAGTGAGTCACATTACGGGACTGTCCTTGATGGGAGTGCGCCACCCACTGGCTCCGACTTGCTAAGATTATGTAAATGGAGACTACAACTGAAGATTGCTACAGAAGCCATCTAATGTGACGTTAGCCTTAACTCGGATCTGATTTTTGTTTTAAATTGAAGAAGTGGGCTCAGTGTGAGAGAGGGTTGAGAACCACTGAGCACACCCACTGGAAGTACAGCACATATAATGCAGCGACGAGGAATAAGAAACGCACACGTTTTGGATGTGTCATGTTTTATGTATCATGACAGAATGGAAAAAAGAGAACTTGCCACCCTGGAAAGCATTCGTCCAGCACCGTCACACGTCCGGCAGCACACTACTGGCAATTGTATTGACCTGCAGCACCATACGTCGCCACATGCCTAGACCAGCAGTTTGGTGATAAAACGTTTATGGGTCGTCACAAATCAAACTGATTGACACGTGACCTATGGTGATGTATGGTGCTCTGGCTCTGCAGTTGGATGTTATTGCACTATTGGTTGTCAGAGGGGGCAGCTTGCGATCAATACTTGGAAATATGAAACTGTGCTGGAAAGTCGTCACTGAGTAATGTAAAATTTCATTCCCTGTCATGTCCTGTCATATAATCGGATATCCTCGGGCAATGAGATCAGCAACTGCAGTTGTCAAGTTTAACAACACATCTGACTATAAATCGTGTAACGTGACAGCAGCATTAATTAGGGCAGATGAGATTCAAATTATCACTCTTATTTCCTATATTTTTTCCATTTCAAAATTTCCTTTATTAGGTTAGTTTGCCCGTGGCCTCGGTTTTATGGCAGTGTGCCATCTGTTGGAATGAAAAATGCAATGGATTTTATTATATGCATTATGAAACCCATTACAATAGATGGCACATCACAAATGTTAACCTCGAATATGTCCCAACAGAGTGGAACTGCCGGCCAGACAGAAATCGTCTTACAAGGTACTGTATATTACAGTACACCCCCAAAATTCACGGGGGTTATGTTCCTAGAGCACCCGCGAATTGTGAAAAACCGCGAATTTTGGATGTGGTTGAAAAAAATAACTCTTCTTAGTTTAAACCCTAAATATGCCCCCAAAACACTTTTAATTTCAAACTCCGCTTAATACATTACCTAAAAATAGAGTGTAAAGGTAAACCTGTATACTGTACTGCTATGTCGCCCGCAGTGCTAGAATGTAAAATACCGAAGTTACCGCTATATGTTCATGCAAGCGCGTTTTCATTGCCAGAAGCCTTAGATGGTGCAGCTCGTTTCGGCGGCATCTTGGGGCTTTAACCGGTAAATTGCCACATACTTGGGGGTTAAGTATGGGCATCCCTGGACAACAAATACTTTTTTTCTGCACTTTAAGTAAACGTCACAATTAACAAAGAAAAAGTGAAATTTTAATAGAACACTTTTTTTCATGCAAAGAGCATCACAATTACTGCAACACTGATCATTCTACACACTGCTAATGAACTGTAAAAACTATTTAAAAAAAACTACTGGAACAATATGTACAAAGTGCAGCTGACGCCATGGATGAAACTCGGTAAATCACTGAGCCAACTGCGCTTGAACTGGCTGCACAAAAGCACACAGAGGTAAGCGCTGACACTTGCAGGCTAGTCTTAGTGCAGCTTGGGTCACAGAATTGCACACAAACACACAGTAGTTCCTGAAATGGTGAAGACGGGTTCAGGAGTGCTCCTTTCTTTGCAGGATAGCCATGAATCCACTTACAGTCCTCATGTACACAGGCAGACAATCCAGATGCACAAAACAATCCAGGACAAAATGAATAAGTACAGGTAACCCAACAGACGGCAGACAGACAGGAACTTGAAACACAAATTACAAAAACTTTTTTTTTTTTTTTTTGCTTTTGTTCTCAGGCCCCCTTTTTTAAAAGCCGCACTGACATCCTTTGACCTCCACAGCCCCAGCACCCTCAGCAGAAGACCAATCAGAGCCACTGCAGTGACTGCTGGGAGTTGCAGTTTCAAATTCTATTGGCTACTTTCACCATCCCAAGTCACGGTTTTCTCTACATCTGCTTCCTGTTCTCTCTACAGTACAGTATTGCCAAAAAAATTGGGGGAGGATATTTACGGTTTCCGCTAACAATTATTAGTTAGGTTCTAAGGAAAAATCCGCGAATGACTGAGGCCGTGAACTCTGAACCGCAACTTCACGGGGTCTACAGTATACAGTCGTCTCCTTCTTTCTGCTGCTCACGTTAGGGGTTGCCACAGTGGATCATCTTCCATATCTTTCTGTCCTCGTCATCTTGTTCTGTTACACCCATCATCTCCATGTCCTCTCTCACCACATCCATAAACCTTTGCTTCGGCCTTCCTCTTTTCCTCTTCCCTGGCAGCTCTGTCCTTAGCATCCTTCTCCCAATATACCCAGCATCTCTCCTCTGCACATGTCCAAACCAATTTAATCTCGCCTCTCTGACTTTGTCTCCCAACTGTCCAACTTGAGCTGACCCTCTAATGTCCTCATTTCTAATCCTGTCCATCCTCGTGACACCCAATGCAAATCATAACATCTTTAACTCTGCCACCTCCAGCTCTGTCTCCTGCTTTCTGGTCAGTGCCACCGTCTCCAACCCATATAACATAGCTGGTCTCACTACCGCCCTGTAGACCTTCCCTTTCACTCTTTCTGATACCCGTCTGTCACAAATCACTCCTGACACTCTTCTCCACCCACTCCTCCCTGCCTGCACTCTTTTTCACTTCTCTTCCACAATCCCCATTACTCTGTACTGTTGATCCCAAGTATTTAAACTCATCCACCTTCACCAACTCTACTCCCTCATCCTCACCATTCCACTGACCTCCCTCTCATTTACACACATGTATTCTGTCTTGTTCCTACTGACCTTCATTCCTCTCCTCTCTAGAGCATATCTCCACCTCTCCAGGGTCTCCTCAACCTGCTCCCTACTATCGCTACAGATCAAAATGTCATCAGCAAACATCATAGTCAACGGGGACTCCTGTCTAATCTCGTCTGTCAATCTGTCCACCATTGCAAATAAGAAACAGCTCAGAGCCGATCCCTGATGTGATCCCACCTCCACCTTGAATGCATTCGTCACTCCTACCGCAGACCTCACAACTGTCGCACTTTCCTCGTACATATCCTGTACAACTCTTACGTACTTCTCTGCCATTCCTGACTTCCTCATACAATACCACAGCTCCTCTCGAGGCACCCTGTCATATGCTTTCTCCAGGTCCACAAAGACGCAATGCAACTCCTTCTGGCCTTCTCTGAACTTCTCCATCAACATCCTCAGAGCAAACATTGCATCTGTGGTGCTCTTTCTTGGCATGAAACCATACTGCTGCTCACTAACCATCACCTCACTTCTTAACCTAGCTTCCACTTCTCTTTCCCATAACTTCATGCTGTGGCTCATCAATTTTATCCCCCTGTAGTTACTGCAGTCCTGCACACCCCCCTTATTCTTAAATATTGCCACCAGTACACTTCTTCTCCACTCCTCAGGCATCCACTCACTTTCCAAGATTCCATTAAACAATCTGGTTAAAAACTCAACTGCCATCTCTCCTAAACACCGCCATGCTTCCATAGGTATGTCATCTGGACCAACGGCCTTTCCATTTTTCATCATCTTCATAGCTGTCCTTACTTCCTCCTTGCTAATCCATTGCACTTCCTGATTCACTATCTCCACATCATCCAACCTCTTCTCTCTCTCGTTCTCTTCATTCATCAGCCTCTCAAAGTACTCTTTCCATCTGCTCTACACATCTTTCTCGCTTGTGAGTACGTTTCCATCTTTATCCTTTATCACCCTAACCTGCTGCACATCTTTCCCAGCTCGGTCCCTCTGTCTAGCCCACTGGTCCTTTTCTCCCTCCTTGGTGTCCAACCTCTCATACAACTCATCATACGCCTTTTCTTTAGCCTTCGCCACCTCTCTCTTCACCTTGCGCCTTATCTCCTTGTACTCTTGTCTACTTTCTGCATCTCTCTGACTATCCCACTTCTTCTTTACCATCCTCTTCCTCTGTATACTCGCCTGCATTTCCTCATTCCACCACCAGGTTTCCTTTTCCTCCTTCCTCTTTCCAGATGTCACACCAAGCACCCTTCTTGCTGTCCCCCTTACTACATCTGCTGTGGTTTCCCAGCTGTCTGGTAACTCTTCACTGCCACCCAGTGCCAGTCTCGCCTCCTCCCTAAACTCAACCTTGCAGTCTTCCTTTTTCAACTTCCACCATTTGATCCTTGGCTCTGCCCTCACTCTCTTCCTCTTCTTGATCTCCAACGTCATCCTACAGACCACCATCCTATGCTGCTTAACTACACTTTCCCCTGCCACCACTTTCAGTCTGCAATCTCTTTCAGACTGACCCTCCTTCATAGGATATAATTCACCTGTGTGGATCTTCCTCCACTCTTGTACGTCACCCTATGTTCCTCCCTCTTCTTAAAATATGTATTCACCACAGCCATGTCCATCCTTTTGGCAAAATCTACTATCCTCTGACCTTCTTCATTCCTCTCCTTGACACCATACCTACCCATCACCTCTTTTGTCTCCACTGTTCCCTTCACCAAAATGCCCATTAAAGTCCGCTCCAATCACCACTTCACAGTACTAGCCATGTATGCCCGTGCTGTAAAAAGCCTGGGCTCCTAGAAACTACTGAAATCGTCAAGAAAAAAAAATTGAAATGCAGAGTTGGCAGTTTCGTTTTGCGGACTTGCTAGCCCCCCTTGTCTATCAGCGGCTAAGCAAATTTCTCTCTCATTGGTCTTTTCTCTGTGGTTTCACTTTGGCGACAGAGTTGCTTTCTTTCAGCTTCATACTGTAGCCTCGTACGTCTTTCTTCTTCCAACTCGTTAAACTCAGCTGCCTTGCCAGCTCTTTGAGCTTCATGCTGTAGCCTCACACGTCCGGGCCAGACAGACAGACACACACTTCCACACATAGACGTTTATATATAAGATATAGATTAGTTCTCAGTTAAGATGTGAATATCTTAAGTTGGCAAATCACATCATACACACTTCTGCAATCTGCAACCAAAGGCCACTCCACCTTAAACGTCTGACCAGCGCCATGGAGAAGATATTGTCACGCATGGGCATCTGAGGGTCACCTTCCGAGCTCTTCAGAGGTGCGCAGTACCACTCCGGTTTTTAAGGGAGTGCTGTCACTGATGGTATTATTTCTTCTTTCACCCACAACCCAGAGAATCCGCCCAGTGAGGGCAACTGACTCTTTCATTCCAGCCACTATAAAGCCGAGGCTCTCCCTGCAGGGGTTGTCTTATTCTGGGTAGAACAGACCACAGGACGGAGCACCTACCTGATGAAGTGACCGCTCTACAGAGCCTTGATAGCATTATAGGCCCCCGGGCAAGCCAGAGCACTGGGGTCCCTACCTACACTACCACTCAGCAAGTAACAACATACATAGATTACCATGGGGCCCTCGGGCAACTGCCCAGCATGCCCATGCGTTAAGACGGCCCTGCCCACAGCCCTACCTGAGTCTATTGACTTTGTTCTAACTATTCATGCTATTGAGCACCTATTTATTTTTGGGACTCCTCATTTATTAAAAGGGTCAAGCCGGTTGGTGCCCCAACATTTCTTTGGTAGACTTTGTGTTCCCTGGTTGACGACTATGCATTCCATCTTATGCAATATTATTTATGTTATGCACAAGAAGGTAAATGCCAGCTGTGAACCAAATCACACCGCCTGTCTCAGACCACAGTTTAAGCTCTAGTTAATTAAAAGCATGGAAGACAGAAACCCATCACTTCAAGACGGGTTCACCTGGACTGTGCATGCTGTTGCTATTGGCTATCTCCACCATTTTCTGCCATCCACCTTCATGTCTTCAGCAGCCAACAAGGTAAGCACTAATGGCTGTGTGGGATGCCTCTTTGTACTTACACTCTGAGATTCTCTGCCCATGCTGTTCATGTCCAAGTGTATTGAAACATGAGCATCATTCGCTGTCACTCAAGTGTTTAGCTCCACCCAGCTGGTCATGTATACATTTAGCCACGCCCAGTCTGTCGAAACATGAGCATCATTCACTATCACTCAAGTGTTTAGCTCCACCCAGCTGGTCATGTATACATTAGCATCATTCACTGTCACTCAAGTGTTTAGCTCCACCCAGCTGGTCATGTATACATTTAGCCCCGCCCAGCCTATTGAAACATGAGCATCATTCACTGTCACTCAAGTGTTTTGCTCCACCCAGCTGGTCATGTATACATTAGCATCATTCACTGTCACTCAAGTGTTTAGCTCCACCCAGCTGGTCATGTATAAATTTAGCCCCGCCCAGCCTGTCACAATCTCAGACTTGGCACTCAGCCTCTAAGTGGCTGTGATGGCCATGAAGTGATATATAACGCCATATCTTGTTTTTAAAATTTAATATCAAGGGTCCAAACACAGTTTAGATGTTCAGGATTTCAGGGGGTCTGAAATGTAAAGTAGTGGGCTCCTTATATTTTGCGCCTTAGTAATTGAGCATTTACTTAACCTACACACTTGAACTCCTGTGCAGCAGATCACCAAATGACACCTTGTGAGCTCTCCAAAGCTTCAAATGGAAGCGTCCATCACTGCGCCGTGACATTTTGGAAAGGCACTATATAAATAAAATGTATTATTTTTATCCGGCCTGCTTTAACAAGGCCATCTCTGATGTGGGCTGGAGTGTCCGGACTCCCCTTGAGCTGAGCTGCACTGCGGAGTCAGGGAGCTGAAGTGGACCACACTTGTCCGGGTGACACATGGGAACAGTCCATATTCTTTGCCCGTTGATGGTTGAACACCACTGTTTTAGTTTCTTAATAAGGAGCCCCATTTGTTTTTATCAGGCAGTTGGACCTCAAAAGCACAAAGCAGCGGGTGTGTGTTTTGCAGCCCGTCTGTCTCTCTCACAGTCCCGGCCGTTTTATTTTTTTCTGTTTTCATGACTCCTTCTCTTTTAGTGGGCTGTTGTAATATTTGACACACACAAGCAGGAGGCACAGTGAACTCGATGCGGCTGGTCCACACACCTCTGACCCTCAGGGTGACCTGAGCAGATCAGTCAAATCTGCCCAGCAGTGGACCGTCCCTTCATAAAGCAGTGATGTTAGCAGCAAAACCTTGTAGGAAAATATTTTATTACATGAAATATAATGGGAGAATCAGGACTTGATGAAAATAACAGACATTCAGATGTGCTCAGAAAAGAGTGGATTCCTTATTTCTCATGGGGAAACTTCACCGGATGAACGCCGTTCACAATCAGTAGGCCTCGGCCATCTTCCAATGATGAAACGAGCAGCCGTGGAGTTACAGATGGAGAGATGGACAGACATCGCTCTCAGTGCTCAGATCCCATTTTGGGATGCCAAAAATCTGCAACTCTGTGATCAAATTTGAAATTTTGCCCCCCACACTGCCACCACAGAGTGGCATTTGTAGCATGCTCTGAGTTGGTATTCACTACAGAAAGACACTACACAAAATAACACGTGTCAACAGAAATTAAAATAAACGGGCCGCGCCTGAGCACAATCTGGAGTGGCACAGCAAAGGGTCTGAATACCTACATAAAGGTAGGAATTCGGTTTGCAATTTTTTAATAAACTCTGCCCCCTGCTCGCTTTGATCACCCACCCACCCCCTGGTTTGGTTTACCGGATAAACAATTTAAAGAGATTGTTATTTTCATGGGAATTGTTACATAGCATTATTTTCACTTTTAATTTAAATCTTTTTTAAAAACAATACTTGTCCTTCATTTCTGGCCCCGGACGTGATAAAATCTGTTTCTCGCAGGACGTATAAACGCTGCTCACATTGTGAAGGGGGGACGGCTCAACGCATGCTAAGGAGAAGCGGTTGGATCATCTGCTGGCTTGTTGCTGCTGCTGGCGAGCTGTGTTTTCTTCTTTTCACGCTGTGTGACAATCATTTAAAAGCCTCTACACAGCTGTCCTTTTGCCACTTCGCGTCTCTGCAGCTTGCGTTGTGAAGGGGGGGGTTTGGTGAATGCATGCTGAGGAGAAGTGGTCGGATCATCTGCTGGCTTGCTGCCGCTGGTGATGTGTGTGTTCTGCTTGTCGCTTGTCGTTGTTTTAAGAGCTGGGAGCACATGAAGCGTCGTGTCTGCCTAAAGCATTCCAACAACTGCTAGGTCAGATGTCCGTGAACTTGCTTTAAATGTTGTCTCACTGCCTTGTCTCGCGGGACGTCAAATTGTCTTCTGAGAAGATCACGTCTCGTCTCCTTAGTCTCCCATCCAAGATTTTTTTTTTTTTTTTTATAATAGGCATGGCCCACACCAAATAACAGAAAAACATTCAAGAAAAAAAATCTCACATTACTTGTATCGCATAACCAATTTGTCAAGTCATCCACATGCACAGTCACTGCATCCCAAACTTATGAATTGTTACTAAAATCTTCAATTGGCTGCGCTAACCATCCAAGTAATCAACATAGACCTGTGTTAATATTGGCAGTGCACCATCTATTAGAATGTATTTTGCAATGTATGTAGCAATGAAATACACTGTGTTTGTCATTCCAACAGATGGTGCATTTATAGCGATGCATTTTATTACTACTGTGTTTGTCATTCGAACAGATGGTGCATTTGTAGCGATGCATTTTATTACTACAAATGTAAATGATGCACCATCTGTTGGAATGCCAAACATGGTGCATATGTCTCTATTATATACTGTCTGGTATGGAATTCGTAAAAGCAGCATTAGTGTTTGTGATGCGCCATCTGTTGAAATGAAAAATGCAATGTGTTTTATTACTATGAAGGTTTGTGATAAATAAAATAAAAATAAGCTATTAGACACATACCTATTTATTACGGTTGATAAACCACTTCCAGAAAACACAATCAAATTTGAATTGTATTGCTTGCTGTTGTAGACGTCTGTTCTGTCTGCCGTGTTGTTATCTCCATTCTGCATGGCAGCATGAGATTAAAAATTTTTGTCAGCCATCAATACATACTACACAAGTAAGTAACATATAAAACAAATCTCATTTTGCAGTGGAATGTTTCTTTAAAACACTGCTGAAAACTCATTACTTTAACATGGCTTTCTCATAGCTTCATCTTAGTTTAATTCTGATGCTCTGTATATGCAATTAATAATCATATCTCCACAATCCGTACTAACCCCTACTCTCTCTTCTGTTCTTTTTCTGTGGTGCCGATCTGCGCCCCCACCACCTGATCAAAGCACCATGATGTCCCTCCATTGATGGATTAAATGCCAGAAGTCCACATGACCGTCATCATCAAGTTCTTCCATGTGAACCCTGAATACCATGAGGACTGATGGAGGTCATTGATGTCAGGTAGAATGCCTAGAGGGGGCTGGATGGTCTCGTGGCCTCGGACCCCCTGCAGATTTTATTTTTTTCTCCAGCCGTCTGGAGTTTTTCTTTTTTTGTTTGTTTTTTCTGTCCTCCCTGGCCATCGGACCTTACTTTTATTCTCTGTTAATTAGTGTTCCCTTATTTTAATTCTTATTTATTTTGTCTTTCTTCATCGTGTTAAGCACTTTGAGCTACATTCTTTGTATGAAAATGTGATAGAGAAAGAAATGTTGTTGTTACAGTGTATTCAGAAGGTATGCAGACTCTTTTCAGTTTCTTTTTACGTTGTAGACTTAATTTTACATTTTTTGGGTGGCGTATTCCTTTAAATCTTTTTTTTTTTCTTTTTACACTATAGTTTGTTGGGTTTTTTTTTAAGATCTGAAAACATTGTGTCAAAAATCTGCAATAACATCCATCCATTTTCCAACCCGCTGTATCCGAACGCAGGGTCACGGGGGGTCTGCTGGAGCCAATCCCAGCCAACACAGGGCACAAGGCAGGGAACCAATCCTGGGCAGGGTGCCAACCCACCGCAGGACACACACAAACACACCAAGCACACACTAGGGTCAATTTAGAATCGCCAATCCACCTAACCTGCATGTCTTTGGACTGTGGGAGGAAACCCACGCAGACACGGGGAGAACATGCAAACTCCACGCAAGGAGGACCCGGGAAGCGAACCCAGGTCTCCTAACTGCGAGGCAGCAGCGCTACCACTGTGCCACCGTGCCGTCTGCTGCAATAACATGTAATTTGGAAAAGTGACAAATACTCATCTACGAAACTGACTGTGACCCCGTGCCATTTCTCCCTCTTCTCACTGTCAATACGTGTCAAAGGCGCTATATAAAATAAAACTGATTTGTTGCAGAAAAAAGGAGCTTGATATTTGACCTTATAAACCTGTCCCTGCGAAACTTCCAATCTGTCATGAGAGGTAACAAATAAGCTCATAGCAAACAATACAACATAATATTTCTCATTTAGCCACATGTAAGCTTATGTTATAGTTAGAGTAACCGTTGTCAGCAGACATTGAATCACTAAAGAGACAGTCACCTTTTTCCCATCCCCTCTCTCCTCTGATGTGTGTCATGGCCGTGTCTCCAGTCACAGGACTGGCTATTTTGGGCTCAGTCATTTCTGCCCTTGTATACTGAGAACAACAAGCCTGATGTACAGTAGCTGAGACAGAGAGGTGTACTCTACATGTGGTGGGCAATATGAAGGATTTGCATCCGTGGCACGTCCAACAGGGCATCTTCAACAGTGAGGATACGTCTTTGAAATTCTCCTGATAGAGGAGTGCACATTTGGTGACGCCTAGTGGTAATTAGCCCCATGTGTGACTCGGGTTTGAACTTCAATTGGTATTGCGGTTATTCCCGAGTGTGGCTCGGGGTGACGTGTAATCATCCGCTTTAAAGCTCTCGGCTCTTAAAATAGCTCTCAGGAGTGTATTCAGCTGCCATCTTGTAGATAAAATAATATTCTGCTGCAAAAATATATGAAGATTTCTGCATTACACTCTAAGGTAATTAACTCATCAATATTCATGAGTGGGGCAGAGCTTTCAACCAAACCTCAGTGGTGTATAAATGAGAAGCTTTAAATGCCAGTGTTAGAATACCCTAAAACTGAACCTTGTGACAGATGGCCGACGTCCTTACCTGGCTGGGATGCCCAGGAGATGGAAGGATAGGAAAGACAGCCTCTTCATGGCACTGCCTTCCCCAGAATGCTAGATGGAAGCCCCCCCTGGGTTGCAGCAGTGCCCTGGATCAGGGCGTTAAGGAATCATGGGACTTGATGTTCTTTATCTCAGCTCTGTTGGGTGCCGTAGGTGCTGCCATGTAAGAGGGGTGCTGCGAGGATTAAAGAACCCTGTAATGGGGGTTTCCGCCTCACCTGGAAGTGCTGACAGACCATGTGGGTGGAGATTCAGAAGCACTTCGGGGGCGGCTAAAATAAAAAGAGCTGCCTTGCCTAGCTCCAGTGAGCCAGAGTCGGGTGGAAGGTGGACAAAGCTTGTGAGGAGGCAGCAACCGAGAGAAGACAAAGTATTTAAAAAATGTATTATTAAAGTATTGCCTAACTGCGCCATTACATTGTACTTGTGGCAGTGTGGGAGATGCTTGTTAGAAGAAGAGTTTCCCACAATAAAAGACGCTTTGTGTTTTAAACTTGTGCCCTGTGTCTGTCTGTTTTGGATTTGGGGAGCTGGAGCGCCCCCTGGTGCCCACAACCTTTAGTCAAATCAAGTGCTAGTGAGGACCACGTGATTTGGTCAGGCTAGTTGAACTAACACATATGGCACTCGACGTCTGGTCGAGATACACCTGGTGAATTTGGTCATGCGAAGGTTCACTGTGGCAAAAAGCAGAAAGACAATAAAGCCTTCTAAGAACTGCGCACAATGAAGCAAATGTTGAAGTGCATTTAAGACTGAAGACAGGAATTACTTCCTTATGCAAAGAATTGTGGGACTCTGAAACAAACTCGGAGACATGGAGTTTGAGCTGAAACCTCGACAACTGCATGAAATATCTGGAGAGCTTAGCTAAGCAAACGAGAGACAAATGAATTGATTGGTCTCCTGTCATTTGACAAAGTTCTTATGTCAGTGTTCGTGTTAAGGGCCCATTTATACTTCACGCTCAGAACGCGTACGCGCCCGTATCATGGCCACCACGCGTTCTGAGCGTTCATTTGATGCGTCCTCTGAGCAGGTCCTCAGAAATTAACACGTCGTGTGCGCGAGTTGCAATACCAGCAAAAAGTCGGGGGGCGCAGTGTGCTAAAAGTTGGAATGTGACGTCAGAGTCTCTGTTTCCTATCTACATGTGACAGAAAGCCGCTTTGCGGATCCTACGAGGTTGGTGTGCGCACTTCGATATTTGATAAATGGTTCGATGTGGTGAAGCAAAATGCCGACATACAGATGTATTCGTGGTGCTTTTATATTCAAACGCCACATATTCCCGATCGTAATGACACAAAACGTTTTAAAAGTCTTGCATACCGTCTTTTTATCTAGGGCTTCCAATCGGTCCTGACAGCAGCGAATCACCAGCTATAGATCACCACATCGAACACATTAAATGTATGATATTCTAACTCTCTGCACATATACAATCCTTAGATTTATACTTGATAACACTTTTATGATGAAATGCATTAAAGTATGTATGTTACATGTTACAGATAAATCGGTAATTTTGTTTAAATAATGAATACTGTTAATAATTACACAAATGGGGTTACACAGTGGCGGCGCGTTAGCGCTGCTGTCTTGCAGGGAGTCACGTCGCTGATATTCCCTGCCTGGAGTTTACACGTTTTCCTGCTGGGTTTCCTTCCAAAGATATGGAGATTTGGTGACACTAAAATGACGCCAGTGTATGTGAGTGCTTGTATTCACCTTGAGATGAGCTGATCCCTCGTCCAGGGATTGTTTCCGCCTCGTGCCCAATGCTAGCTGAAATGGACAAATCCCTGGACTGATGGATTTAATCATTAAACATCCTTTTCAGAGAGAGTGCGGTAAGGTGTCATCGGAATTTAATGGAAGCATGCGTCGCGTGAAGTATAAATCCGGCCTTAGGGGAAACGTGCTCGGTTTTGCAAAGACCGCCGCTGCGCTGCAGATGGATGGCGGTGCTGTGGATCATTAACCAGACAAGAGTGCGGCTTTTTAAATAGTCACTCGGCTCCTAAACACTCGGTACTCTTGTTAAATGTTTATTTTGTAAACTGTATTAGGTGTAAATAAGTTATAGAATGGCTGAGCTGTTTGTGATGAATTGTTATCGCTGTATTCTGTTAGCCATTATGAATGTAGTGAAAAGTCAAGCAAAATGACACCTTTTATTGGCTTACTAGAAAGATTACAATATTCAAGCTTTCCAGGCAACTCAGGCCCCTTCTTCAGGCGAGATGTAATCAAGGGGCCCGAGTTGTCTCGAAAGCTTGAATATTGTAATCTTTCTAGTAAGCCAATAAAAGGTGTCATTTTGCTTGACTTTTCACTACATTCATAATGGCTAACACGGTACAACACCCTAGTTCTACATGTATGAATATGAAACGGTTAGTTTATGAAAGTATTTGAAATATGATCAGAGTAGCATTGAAAGTTTTTGGTTAATGCTTAATGCAGTGGTTTCATACCTTTAGAAATATTATTTAAATAAATAGAGTTCTCTGCATATAATCTAATACAGGACATAGCTTCCTTTAAATACAGTATTTTCTATATTACACTAGCGGCTAAGGATTACTTACTGTATGTACATTGTAGCAGATATGGTCTTTGTCCACCTCTCGGACCCTCAGGTACCACTCCAAACACGGTGTAAAAGCACAAGACTTCTTAATTTTTCTGTTATCACGTGCACAAAGCACCCTCCACTCCACACTTTTCATATAATTCACAAACCAATACTCAATAACACTTCGCCCTCCTACCTCCCAGCTCAGCTCAGTGTCTGGGCTTTCCCACAGTCCTTTTATACACCCTGACCCGGAAGTGGTTCCTGTCCAAACCCGCAAGTCCTTATTCCTTCCGGGTCAGGGTAAACAGTCCTTTTCTTCACCCTGGGAGCACGTCGCTTCTTCCTGTCACGTGACCACGACGTACTACCAGGTTATAGGGCACATAAGAGCCCACTAGCCCCCCTACAGTGACTCCCGGTGGCCTCCAAGGTATCCAGCAGGGCTGTGTATAAAAACTACAAAGTCCATGATGCCCTGCTGGAACTCGGGGCACGCTCCTGCTGTCTGGAGGGCTCCTCCTGGCGGCCTGGGGGTGGCGACCGGAGTCTGTAGCCGGCTGTCCATCACAACATGTACATGTGACCCTGTTTATTGAGACTCTTGGTGGAATGAAGAGGTATTGGGAACACACCTGAGAGCATGAATATAAATAGTGAAATATATATGCAGGGTTATAATGACATTACTGAATGTAAATAAAGAGAAGCAACTTGTATAATGAACTGAAAGCTTTGTGCTCTCATTGCTGCTCCACTTTACCTAATCCACAGATAGAAGACTTCAGGGCCAAAGACCCGGATTACATCTCCATTGAAGGAGTTCAGTTCCAGACCTGGTTTACGTCGCTAATCCTCTGGTGGAGGCGAAGTTCGCATACACTTCGGGATTTGCTACTTTTATCATTTTTGTTGCTGTGGCCCACTGGTGGCATACATGTTTCTGTTACACGTAATAACGTTTTTTTCCTGGTTGAAAAAAAATTCAATGTTTTTGACTCGTCTTTCCAGGGGTAAAAATAACGCTAAGGAAGTTATGGGATTGTGCAAGTAAAACTCTTAACACAAAGAGTTAAGGGAATATGGAACAAGAAAATGAGTTAGGAAAGCCCAACAACGTGAAGACCGGATGTCAATGAGATATGCGTCCAAGTGAGCTGCTGGCTGACCAACTGAGCTTGGTGGAATGCACGGCCTCCATCGGATGATGGTCTCAATTAGGGTTAGGGTTCCGTGTGTTTGTTTTTTAATGTCACCTTTCAGTTTTCTAACTTGAAACTCTGGTCCTTTATTTTCTGTACACCCATGTTGCTTTTGTACTTTCAGGTGCGTTCACTGACAACGTTTGATTCCAATGAAAGACGCACGCTCTGACTCTGCATAGGTCACCAAATTTTGAGTTGGGGGTCTGTCTGAGTTCAGGTTGTGCGCTCGGAATCGTCTGTCATATGCCAAGGTAACTTGCAGAGCCCCAGTCAAGTCCCACTTGTAGCATTGCCACAAAGGGGGGGGGGGGTCCCTTAAATAGTACAATATGTCCTGTTGGGTGATTGTTATATGTTAGTAATAAGGCCTGAAGCACAGATTCCTGGCTTTTAAATATGGGGTCTATGTCTTTAAACAGGTTTGCATGGATGCAGAGAGGCTTTTGGGAATTGTAGTGTGTAGTTGTTGGCGCTATACATATCAAACCAGAAGAGAAGGATGTGGCGGGACTGTTTGACTTCAGCGTCTGCCATAGTGCCTTCTTTTTAACAGTTTGCCATTCTCCCATTAAGCTACAACTTAGCAGAAAAACCCAAACGTTCATCCCAGTGTGTGTTTTATTATTCTTATGTGAGTGTTATTGGTGTGCCTTCCCTTTGTAACTAAGATGTCCTGCACCTATTGGGAACTAAACAGTAACCAAGGGAATGATGAGATAATTACAATTAAATATATTTTATTTTTGAAGAATGTTTATACAAGAAGCCCCTTTTTAGAGATAAATGTGTGTGTCAAAGACTTAATATGTTTTAACTAATTTGGCAACTTTAGATAATACTTTAAGGATGTTACTAGAACATGTCATTTATCTATGTGTCGATTGGTATAAATTAAAATATATTTCAATATATTATGCAAATGAACCTACGACTGCTCTACTCCCAAGTTGTTTGCCTACCGATGGAAAAGTCACCTCTGACAGAGGAGCCATGGGTCCTTTCATCTGATTGGCCAGCCCAGCCCTGACTCAGCTGTGGATTGGCCAGTAGGGGGAGGCGGCTTGTCGGACGAGGTCTCCAGGACTCTGACTGTGCCTGGCTTGTCTGACTCCATGGGGGTATTTTTCGTACGTGGATTAGTCGTTTAGCCGGATGTAATTGTTGACGATTTGGCCTGATCCTGGATCTGTCGGTTTTTTGAAACTCTTGCTGGAAGTGTTGTCATAGCAACACATCCAAATCCGCAAACCTGCTCGGAGCAGGTTTGTTCTGCGTAAACAAGGATTAGTTTACACACGTGATCAGTGACGGTGTGGAAGTCATCCAGTCAGGGCTTCGCCGTTCATGAATGAGCGACCAATTGATATTGATGTGCAAATTATAGGAAGAGAATTTCATATAAAGAGGGTTTTGCGCGATCGGTAAGATCCTTTATTGCCCCCGGAGGAAATTCTGTACGAAAGATACCGCTTTAGCCGAGGGGGAATATTGTACCTCAAAGATTTATTAGCTCCGTATATTCGAAGTCAAACTCGGCGAAGTCGGGCTCTCACAACCACACAGACAGTAGGCATTGCTTTGAGGTTTCTTGCAAGCGGCACTTTTTTTATATACTGTAGGCGATGCGGAACAGCGATCGAAAAGTGCAGTTTTCCAGGCAATTCGTAAAGTCTGTTTGGCTCTGAAACATTTCCTTCAGGTTTTCATTGTGTTTCCTGGACACCTGCGTGTGCAGACAATAAAAGAGGTGTTTCATGCCATTGTAGGTAGGTAATACACAGATAAAAACACCCACAGTTCCACGAAGAATCCCACAATCAGCCTAACATTCTCATTACCAGGATTTCCAAATGTGATTGGGGCACATGGGACTGATCAGAGTGGAGTTTGATCAAACATTATTTGGAAAGTGTACCTCTCCTCCTGATGAATAATCAGACACAGTGTCTTCATCAAATATTTGACCTTCATTAATATCTCGTTGGTCAGACACAGGTTCAAGGGATATGACATTCCCTGCAACTGACCCAACGAAAAAGAGGGCTATATGGAACATACCTATAGCACACATGGAGGACAAATATGCAATGACCATCCTTTACCTGAAATTAAGTGACCACTGCATCCTGCCACTGGTTCTGAGGAGGAGCTTCCCCCTGGAATACCCTCAGAAACAGGGCGATGGACATTTTGCTGGAGAGCCAACTCTTCTGCAGGGGTTAGGTCTGGACCGCGTGGACGTCCACCTGTTTTTTGCTTGTCTGCCTCCTTATTAGCATTAAAATTAATGTTTTTTATATTATATATGATTCTTTATGTCAACAATTCTTTAAATAGTTATATACCAATATTTACCAGTTTGAAGTATATTCTTGTACTTCACTTTAACCTGTTCCCATGTTCTCCTTGTGCTCACATTTGATCTGGAATTATGACATATTAAATAATAATTAATCTGACACATAGGAAATGAAACGTTGCATTCACTAAGTACAATGTACACTACTTAGCGTTTAATTTTTTTGGCCACTTTTTGCCAGCCGTCTTTTCTGGTCTGGGCTGCTTTTGCAGTGTTACCCCTTGTGCATATTAAATCTTGAAATTCTTCGTGTCCTTCGAGTAAAAGGTCTTGCGCCGCGTGTGTGAAAAAAAATGCGCCCGTTCTTTCGTCATTTTGTTACAGCCTATCAAAGACTTGCTGATCATGTTTTCTAGACTCAATATATATGGGCTTTTCACTCAGCGCGGGCACGCGCATTCATCTCGTATGATTAGATCCAGCTACACTAATCTAATACACATCTGCGTTTGAAAAACCGACTTATCTGGATGAGTTTCACTGGCATTAACTCATCCAAGATGAGGCACCTGATCTCGGATGGTTTAAGCGACGTACGAAAAATACCCCCCATTTCTACAGTTAGCTGATAGACACATACGGTTGTTTTTCATTTATGTTAATTAACTTGTTTTTGAACAAACCTGGACCCTTATGTGTGATAGCTCTGTATTTAGTGCGTGGTATTGTCTATTCTTGCATTTAGCCTTGCAGTTTGCACTGTTGTATTGTATTTCTGAGGTTCCAATGATAGATTGAACATCTAGTTCTGTGAAGAGGATTACTTGTGTTCTGTTTTTTTGTGTTGCCTTTACCCCATTTTTCGACACCCATTGCAAACCCAACCTACCTGGAAGGAGGTCTCTCTCTGAATTGCCTTTCCCAAGATTTCATCCTTTTTTTCTCCAACAAGGGGAGTAAAAACTGGGGGTGGGGGGCAGTCGAAAACCAGGGTCTGTTAAAGCCCATTAAGGCATTCCTTGTGTGATTTTGCGCTATACAAGAAATAAATTGTTGTAAATGTTCAGACTAACCAGTCTTGCCATACAGAAAGTACATGACAGGACTCCACTGACCAGGTGCCACCAGAGGACATCCATTTTGAATTTCATTTGTAATGCTAACTTGTGACTTTTCTTGATTTAATGAGAATTTTCTCTGACATAACCAGGCAACAGTTGTTATCTTGCACCGTCTTTGCAAGTGTAGCTTGTAACTCCTTCACAGTTCTCAGAGGTTTCTTGGTGTCCCCTATCACTAGTCTTCTTTTTGTATGGTCACTGGTATTGTGCACGGCCTGCTCTGGGCAGACTTACAGCTGTGCCATACTTTTTAACCGCCTTAGCGTTAGACCCAAGTGTCACCCGGGCTGTAAAAACAGTGCTGAAAGCGTTTGTCCCGAGTGTCACTCTCGCAGTGGTATAGACACGTCCTTGCATAAGACTCAAGGATGACTCGGGCTGTAAAAGTGCACTCGGTCAACGGTGTTAAGACGTGTCTGGTGTAAGCGTCGGGCCCAAACGTTACCTGGGCAGCGGTGTAGACGCGTGTTCTCCTAGCGTCATAATGGCGTCTCGTAAGAAACTCCTCTCATTGGCAGTGATGATGAAGTGCCTCTGTCTTCAGGCAGTGAAACTGAAGGTAACTCTGAGGATCCACACATGGGCAGTCTGCTCTTCGCATTATTATTATTCATCATTATTATACATCTCTTCTACGCAGTGGTGTGCTGGGGAGGCAGCATTAAAAAGAAGGATGCCTCACGCCTGGACAAACTGGTGAGGAAGGCAGGCTCTATTGTTGGCATAGAGCTAGACGGTTTGACATCCGTAGCAGAGCAACGAGCACTCAGCAGGCTCCTATCAATTATGGAGAATCCACTACATCCATTAAACAGTGTCATCTCCAGACAGAGGAGCAGTTTCAGCGACAGACTGCTGTCACTGTCCTGCTCCACTGACAGACTGAGAAGATCATTCCTCCCCCAAACTATGCGACTCTTCAATTCCACCAGAGGGGGTAAACGTTGAACATTATTCAAGTTATTGTCTGTTTTTTACCTGCATTTTTTATTACTCTTTAATTTAATATTTTTTTGCTGCTGGAGTATGTGAATTTCCCCCTGGGATCGATCGATCTATCTATCTATCTATCTATCTATCTATCTATCTATCTATCTATCTATCTATCTATCTATCTATCTATCTATCTATCTATCTATCTATCTATCTATCTATCTATCTATCTATCTATCTACACTTCTGAATTTATACTTTTAGCATTTTGCACGTTTTGCAGTAGAAAAATGAGATTTAATACAAAATGTCTCTTTTTCAAGCCAAAAAATGCAAAGCTTTTTACATGTTTTTTTTTTTTGGAGAAAAATGTAATGCTATGGAGGTTAGCTTCTTAACTATTCATTTAATTGAATATTTAGTGACTTGGTTATTTTCTTGTCTCCATCCCCTGGCTGGTGTGCTCTTTTATCTTCATTGTGTAGCTTAGCCCACCATACTGACTCGGCCCTTCCACATTCAGGTTCATTTATACTAAAATCAGCTGACGCCCCAGTGATTATTTAGGGTTGTCATATTAAAGGGGGTGAATACTTGAGATCAATTATTGAGTGTTTTGCAGAGATCTGTTTTCAATTTGACATTAACATATATTTCTGTTGATTAATGTCAGGAAAACCAAATGCAATCCCTTGGGATTCAATGTTGTATAATAATAAATAAGGTGTGAAAACGTCCAAGGGGGTGAATTCTTTTCATAGGCAGTGTATGCCAATGAACTAATATAGTAAACCACACACGTTCCCAAAGCAGCTAAAAAGGGAGGTGAAGGGTGCAGAGTTAAATACAATTTGGAGAGACGGGGCTTAAACATATCACTTCTGTGGATCAACACCCAAAAATCCAAATTAAATCCTGTGAGGTTCAATGTGATATGAAAATAAAATGTGAAAACTGCCAAGAGGGTGAATTCTTGCTTATAGGTGTCAAATCTATCAAAAATACACATTAATTCATAACAATAATTATTAATTAGGGCCACCTCCCAGTAAGGAGACCAGGGGTTGCGTCCTAGGTCCTCTCTGCATGGAGTCTGCATGTTTTCCCCGTGTCTGCCTGTGTTTCCTCCCATTCTAAAGACGTGTAGGGTAAGTGAATTGGTGATGTTAAATTGGCCCTGGTGTGGGTGTGTGTGCCCTGTGATGGACTGGCACCCTGTCCAGGGTTTGTTCCTGCCTTGCCCCCTATGCTGGCTGGGATAGGCTCCAGCAACCACCCCGCGACCCTGTTCAGGAATAAGTAGGTTAGGAAATGACTGAGTGAATTACTAATTAATTGCATTTACAGTATATGCCATTTTCTGACCTACTCAAAGTGAGTTACATGGACAGTGGGCTACCACTTCAGCAATGTGGATGATGTGACGGCAGCCAATTCTTGCGCCACCACATATGAGCCATTAGATAGTGAAGGGGTTAACAAGATAGTTGGTCAGTAAGGGACAGGGGAATATTAGGCGGCCAGAATGACCAGGACATCGGGGTACATCCTACTCTTTTACAATAGATGCCCAGGGATCTTGTTGTAGGACCTCAGTTTTTATGTCTATCCCAAAGGACGGTGCCGATTTTACACCAGAGTGTCCCCGTCCCTGCACTGTGAGGCCTTGGGATCCACGTTCAGACCACAGGGTAAGCGCCCCCTGCTGGCCTCCCCACACCCTTCTCCTCCAAGTACTGGCCATGCTTAGCTTCAGGTGGGTGACCTGTCCTGATGTGCATGTGGGACGGCTGCTTGCTTGTGCTTCACTAACCCTTTAATCCCTGATCTTTATTGTTTTATTTTATTAGATCTAAACTATAAGCACTATTAAAATAATACAAAGGCTAACGTTAAGATTTAGCACAATTAAAACTCTGGCTGTTTGCCACAGGCATGAGTAGACTGTAATACTTGCTGTTTTATCTGTATTTTCTATCCATCCATCCCTTATCCAACCCGCTATATCCTAACTACAGAGTCATGGGGGTCTGCTGGAGCCAATCCCAGCCAACACAGGGCACAAGGCAGGAAACAAACCCCGGGCAGGGCGCCAGCCCACTGCAGGGCACACACACCAAGCACTCACTGGGACAATTTAGAGTCGTCAGTGCACCTAACCTGTATGTCTTTAGACTGTGGGAGGAAACTGGAGCACCCGGAGGAAACCTGTATTTTCTATTTAATGGTAATTACAATTAAGTTTAGCACTTATTTCTAAACAGCTGTGGTTTCACCAGATGTCCTGCATTGCATAGCATCGTCAGTTCTTTACATGTGTGTATATCAAACAAGTCATCAGCTGGTATAACATCACCTTTATCTACAGTAAATATTCAGCCATAACACCTACATCAGGTTTGCTACCTAGAAGTGGTTTGCATTTCAAAAGAAAATAAGTAAATAAAATACCTCAGGCCCTTGCACCGGGCAAGCAGGTTCAAACGGATGGATGAATACATTCACGGGTGATCCCTCTTCCCGGATTTTTATTCAGCATGACTAATATTCCGCTCTGGTGGAGTAAATGAATAAAATTCACGTGGCTGAGGAAGCAGACATCATGGGTGTGCCTGTTGTGGCGCTGACATTAGGGAGGAGAGCTAAAAAAGTTATGGCATTCTTTTATTTCGAAATCATTTTTTAACAAAGAAGATTAAAAAAACAAAGCATTGTTTTATTCTCCCTACAGACCAAAATTGGTTAAGAAATCTTATAATAGGAGAGTTGGGTTTCTTATCACAGGCATACATTAGCAAAGCTGAGTGCCTCTTTAATAAAAAGAAAAGAAAAAAATGGAAGAGTGTTGCAAGTCAAAAGCCTTCATTTAGCACATATTCTAACTTTAAAACAACAGCTCATACATAAGCAGCTACAAATGAGCTAAGACCACTGCCGGCATCCCTTTGATTTCCTAGGCTCAGCGTGTTTTTGTCCCTCTTTAATATTCCTGTAATATCACAGAAGCAGTGCACACGTTACAGGCCTTGACATCACACGACACACATACAGTATGTTCTCTTTCATCATATTCATAACGTGATGCATATACTGTAAGCACACCATAACACCCATCTTTATTATTGTCACTCTGATATTACCGTAATGTCCTGTCTATGACCCTCAGTTCTGCAGTGACATGCACAGCCTTCCGCTTATGCCTAAAACTACTGTAAAGCTGAATCATGGGTACCACCTTCAGGAATATGACACTGATATTAACATAATATCTCGTGTATAACCTTCAGTTGTGTCACCATAATATTACCATAAAATCCTGTGTATAATCAGGTGTGTCATTGTTGACATTACCGTAACACCCCGTGCATAACCTTCAGTCATCTCTCATTAATAACACGGGACTAACAATTTTTTCAAAAGTTTTGCATCCTGAAAAATTTTCGGTGATTATAATAGACAGCGTCAAGCTGAAGACAAATATAAATTCCAATTGACTGTATCGCATAAGAATTTGGAGAAAAAAAACTTTCATTGAATTTAGTGTGTTTAATCGCTTAATGATGCTGACATGCGAACAACAGAGCTAGAAATGCTTTGCGGCCAGCATCAATGGATTCCACTTTTCCATCATTGTAATATCTCGGTGAAACCTTTCACACGTTCGTCACTGGCTGCATTACGATTAGCAGATTCTTGGACTTCCAAGTGTGAATGCAGGAAACGAATCTTTAGCGACATGTTGCACTGAAGCGTGTTTGGTGCTCTAGAGTTACCAGTAATAAAACTCTCATCAACATCCTTGAAAGACTTCATATGCGATTTCCTTCTGGCTCCTCTAGCAGATCTTCGAACTGCTCATCGTTGATGATGTGATGATTTGTGAACCATCAAAAACGCCTTCCTTAGTTCTGTCATCAGTTATTTGTGAAAACGTCTGCCTGAAATATTGATGTTGTTCTCCTTTCTTGTTCAATCCTTCAGCAATTTTTCATCTTCCATGTTATTTTTTTTATGAAAACAGAGGAAAAAATATCTTTGTTGGGTCGATGTGTGTGTGTGACACACTTTTCTGCCTTTACGAAGCAGTCAGTTCCCTTTAATGGTAATGAGACCCTTCAGCACGGCTGTCCCATTCGCAGTTCTTGGTACGTCTGAGCTGCATTCCTAGTGGCACTGCCATAACTTTTAGATCACCAAGGACATTCCAGTTGGGGTTATTGTACAGTATAAAGTATACTTATAGTACGAGAAGAAATTAGAAACAAAAAGTAATTGCAATTAAACGCTTATAAGATTAAATACAATTTTTAAAGATGATTTTTGTCATCAGCATGCCAAAATCTGTAAGACACACCCAATAGTGTTCAAGAAGCAAAATCTCTGTTGTCCAGTGTAATATACAGACATTAGCTGTGACACCTTAATATTACCGTAATAGCCTGTGTACAGCCTCCAGCCAGGCCCCCAATAATATTACCGTTATATTCTTCTCATTCATACTACAATACACAGCCTTACCATTACCGTAATAACCCGTGTATTATGTTCTGCTTACTGTAATATCACCAAAGCAATGCCCACTTTAGCCTCAGCCAGTACACCACTCACTTGGGTCTGTTTGATTTTTCTCATCGTTTTTGTCTCTCCATATTGGATTTTTCCTGCGATTGTGCCTCTGTCCATGCGCGTACTTGTCCTCTCTCTCTCTCACACACATTGATAAAATTGTGCAATAAGCCTTTTAAAATTGCTTTTCAGAAATCAGATTATGGCGTGCAAGAATTTAGCACTGTGTCTCTGCTTATGTCGCGCCAATAAAGGAAAGGGGATGCTAAAATTAAGTTCTCTCTGCCTAGCGGTTTGCACTTCACGCATTAACTGTACAATTTGGATAACACAGCCTATGTAACTTGGCCGTGTCCCTCAATCAGTATATCTGTGTTTTATATGCTGATAATGAGCAAATTATCAAATGCAGCCTGCGCTAAAAATATCGTTTTTAAAATAGCTGCAGAATATGTAATACCAGCAAGTTGAGATTTCTTCCTTTTTGCCTAATGTTATTATAGCAGATTGCATTAAAAAAGTTGTATGCTACATTTCTGTACAGAACAAAGCAAAATTACACATTCCTTAACAAATGAAGTTCAGAGTAATCGGGATAATCCTCTACGCTTAACAGTATGATGTAAACGTAATATTATGGTGTAAAAGAGGTGTGACAGATGAGACTCGACACGTCTCAGTGTGTAATCTCTTTTTGGAATTCTTCTTGTTCCGAGTGCGTCTTTCCTACTGTGTTGTACAAAACCAGCACCATGGACATGTAGACCAGTGTTCCTCCTGTCGCGCTTGTATTTATGAAGCACAAAATGCCTCAGCATGGTGTACGACATACGGGGGCTGCTTTGTTTTTTAGCTCAGTTGTCCAGATAAAAAAGGTTTCTGCATTTATTCCCAAACTTTCATGCATGTACAGTTTCTAACTACTTGCCTTAAATGTTTCTTAGGATGAAGGAGTTGCTTATTTTTCAAAATAATATCATCCTTGAACTTTACTTCAGTTAGCCTCTCACTGAGGACTGGGAAAGCTGAGGGGATCACGACCAGTTGAGAAAATCGAATGACTGAAATACACGTTCACTACCCCAAATCTAATGCAAGTTTAAGAACGGGCTGAGAAAGAGCAAAGCCTTACACAACTAGCCTTGAATTCACTTTCATCCACGTGTCGAAGCCCACCTTGATTTAAATGGGTTCTGTTTGTCAGATCAACTAATCTGTTTAGGCTACAGAAAGAATATTCAGTTTCACTAAATGTCTTCTTATATAGCACCATTCTTTGTAGATTGCCTCATTCTCTTACGCCAAGTTTGTATGCATTACACATTACATGTGATTTTAAAATGTTAGAAGATCTTGGAAGACAGAAAGATTTCTCCAACGCTTGTAGGAAAGATCAGAATATTATGACGTGAATTACCAGTAAAGGTTGTAAATTGGATTTGCACAAAGATGTCCTCCAGCCTCTGGCCTACAAGAGGTCTTCTGCTGTAACATAAGCACTACGGGGAGATCGGCTTGTCATGCAATGTAGTATACGTAAGCCAGCGTGTGATTTGAGAGTTCTAGGGTAATTCACTAAAGCAAAATTCACTATTTTTGAAATTACAAATTTGTTGCATTTAGGTGGGCAACCAGGCCCTCTAGTGGCTAAATCTCTAGACTGCAAAGCATAAGGTTGTACGTCACTTGCTGGGGGACCTTGACCCTTAGTGACTACATTTTACACCAACACTCACCAGTGCCTGTGTTGATATCCCAAAGTTTTTTTTACACTCGTTGCTTGTAGAAAAATACAACATGCCAATAACGTTAGTGCCACGTCTACATCTGCTCAACACTTACAGAAACCCACCGAACATCAAGACGTATGACATACCATGAAAACACGGCCCGGGCCTCCTGATGACTGCAGTACTAAATGAAGTCTTTAGCATGATTTCTTCTCTCATACATTATTTCAGCAGTTCCAAATTATGGAATGCTTGCCATTATTTATATTTTCAAATGGTATATCAGTTATAAACGTTTAATGTGGTATCCTACCTAGAAATGATGAACCTTGTTGGGCTGTGTGTGTGTGTCTTCAAGACTCTGCCTCAATCCCCCCTCCAGTAAGTGTGGCAAGAATAGAAAAATAACATTTAGTTTAAATTGTGCTCAAAAGTGGTCATTTTTTAATGTTGATATTACCAAAGAAAAATGTGGAAATGTTGTGATCTGATATACCGTACCTACAACATTTTTAATTTTACTTTGAAATTGAGAATTTTGCAGGAAAACCACAAATTAGGAAAAAAAAACAAAACAAAACAAAGCAACAGACAAAAAAACAAATTTGGGATTGTCAATTCAGGCACTGGTATTATAAGCAGCCCAAATGTCAAACAGAATTCACGTCATTTTAATCTGCCAGCCTTCGGATTGTCAAATATATCTAATAATGTCAACAGTTCTGAAATTGTAAAGAGCCTTCGGAAGGTGATTATAAGTGATGAGAGAAACAGGCAAGCTTTGACTCGTATATACTGTAGTTCTGTGAAACTGACACTAAAATGTTAGCAATTGTGAAATGCAAAGATCACTAAACAGTTTTTAGGGTTTTTTAGAGTTGTTTTTGGGGTGGAAAACAAGGAATACTGCTAGCTAGATCCTCATTCACATGTCCATGATTACCTCTGTTCTTTTTCAGCAGCTAGGTAAAGCATGTAATGTGCTCCTTAAAATCAATTCAATTTATGCCTCACGTTCATCACCCTGCACGTTTGTTAAAAGTGTGCCACACAAAGACACACTGAAATGCAAATTACTGGGTTTTTGCCACAGGACTGGAACCCCCTTGTTGGCTAGCGGCGGCTTTATCCTAGTTGAGGATATGCACAGCTCCAGTGATTTTTCATTTTTCACTAGAGATCTTTATTTAAATACTAAGTGACTGGCAGACACATACAGAATTAACGGATGAAATCGCTACCAGACAGGAATTAAATGCCTTTCATCTTCTGTGAATGGCATGAATTTTGTTGGAAGCAAAAACAGAATTTATTTTGCCAAGATTCACTGCAAATTCAGATATTTGTGCATCGTTTCGCTCGTCACTAGTGACTCCTAAAACAAACAAAACAAAAAGTATCATATACAAAAAAAAAACTGTATGGGGATGTTTTTGATATTTCATTTAAACAAATTCATACCTCAGCAGGCCAGTGAATAATGGTGGATAATCCCGTACTAGCAGGTCACATACCTTATAAGCGTAAGAAAATTGTGACAAATTGGAGCGCACAAGCAAACCCTCTTAGCAAAAATTGCTACCTTTAAAACGTATGGATCAAAGTTTTCCTATTTAGTTGCCCGCTTATCATTAACTGGGTCCCAATTCACTGTCCATCCCTGTGTCTGAGGTCTCCTCAGCTTCCTATCACATCCCAAAGATGAGCAGTTTATGTAGACTGGAGAATCCAAAATGGCTGGCTGTGCGGGAGAGAACCTGGCGATGGCCTCGTATCCCATTCAGGTTTAGATAGCAGGACTGACTCTTGTCCTCTGCACTGGAAAAAATGTTTAGAAAATGAAGAAGTGAAAGAATGAATCGTGAATCGCACATCTTTCACCGATAATCTTGCTGACCATCACTTTTGTTACTGTTGTGCCTGCATACTTAGGAAGGACCCTCATGACCCATATTTTTCACATTTTGTGCTGCTTTCAAGACAGCGTGAAGTCATTAAGTAAACACTGTGTAAGTTAAAACAGTGCTTTCATTCTCTCTGACATATGAATGATAAGAAAATAATATGTGACCAAAGGCTTGTGCTGGTTGACTTGTAAACAGCTGAAGTGATCTCATTGCACTCGCGTGCACCTCCTGAAACCTTTCGATTCTTTTAAGGTTTCTTTACCCACAGTTAAACAACAAACCAAATAATAAACAGAATGAGCAAAATGATACCATTACAAGGGTCAACATTCACAAACATGAATCAAACAAGGAGCTTTTGCACTGAAGAACCAGCTTCCTACTTTTTCAGAACTGATGCCCCCTAAATTAAAACAAGGTTCATCTTTATAACAACTCATTTTTGCATTATTTGCTCAAATACGCATTTTCTGTACCCAGGATTTCTGCCAGCCTAACCACAATTCTTCACTCTCTTTCCTTCATTATAGTTTAGCCAGGGTTATACAAAACTACAGTGTCTTTATCCCCCCCAGGGTTTTGCTGGAAGCTTATGTAGGCTCTGCTTCTAGAGAGACAAAGAATGAGAGACACGCATGGAGGCGAGAAGCTCGTGGCACCCACAATCCATGTTCCTGGATGGGGAAGACTTTACAGAAGGGCTGGTATCCCATCATTCTCTATCTCTCAACGTCTGCCTTTTCATTTCTTTTTCGCAGAAACACTCATGCGTCGTTCTCCCGCTCTCTGTGTGTTGCCTTCATCTGTTGAAGAGGTAGTAGGCAGGCTCTGTGCCCATTTTGCAATTTCTTCATGTTCTGAAATGGCCATTGATATCGTCTCAATCCATTTCTTAAGCTCCTCCTGTAAATAAGAGAAATTGTACAGCTATAAAGAAATTAAAGTTCAATATAGTTTGCCGTTATCCTTCAAAAATCAACGTTCTTTCAAAACTCTGAAACCTCATCAGAGATGTTCTCTTACATCTGTAACTTGTGGCTTGTAAAACCCTAGTCCCGCAGAACCAGACATATAACACATATGTCTAGAGACGACCATGAGAAAATTCTGCTTGAAAGTGGGCGGGAACAATTAGATGCCTCACTGAGTGTCACATTTCTGAACCAATCCAATGCCTCGTGAAGGTGGTGCTCAAATTCAGGGCGGTGAGTTGGAACAGCAAAGAGCAATGTTGCTCTTGTGAATACCGTATGACACAGTCTGAACTGTCTACAGCCGATAGTCTCCTAAAAAGATCTGTATAAAGCATGTAAATGTGTGTCATGTGCGCAGAGAATGTATTGCATTGTTAAAGATAAACATAACCTACTGCAAGTGGAAAACCTTCCTGTAGAATGCAAAGACATTAATGGGCTAGTGCTGAAAGTGAACGATATCATAGGTGCTACACAAGCTCTTTGATGTTCATGGTCATGACGGTAGTATTAGGGTCAATGTAAGGTTGAAGGAAATGGCAGCTATGTTTGTGAAAATATGAATTCTATATTTGAAAGAAACGGTGTGTCACACCTTGTTACATGGAAGTGAAAAGTACTGCCATTAAGAGAGTCGATAATGAACAGCATCCACCTTCTGACTGTACGTGGTGTCGAACTCCGGGCCTGGAGGGCTGCAGTGGCTGCAGGTTTTCATTCAGACCCTGTTCCTAATCAGTGACCAGTTTTCACTGCTAATTAACTTCTTTTTCCTTCATTTTAATAGCCCTGATTTTAAAGATTCAGTCCCCTGAATTTATTCCTTTCTTCATTAAATGGTAGCCGGAATGAAATGAAATGTGAAACGAGCTAACAGATGACCAGCTAAACCAATTTCACTCCAACTAATCTTTTAACGAGAAGCTGATTCTTGCTGTTAATTAAACCCGTTATTTAATTCAATGGCTTGTTGCTGCTCTCATTCTGCCACAGCAGACATTTCCAAAACTGTTGATTTTTCTAAGAACATTGTCAAAATGTTTTGGTGACCGGAGCAATCAACCTTACCGAGACCATCACCTTTCTTTATTTTTAGATACTATGTGATGGGCACAGGTAAGCTGGTCATGAGGTGACCTGTTTTGCATCTCATTATTGTTTGGCTGCTAATTAAGGAAAAAGAAACAACTAAGGGGCCCGAGTCAAGTTAATTAAAACTAAAGCAGAAGAAGTTAATTAGCAGCAAAAACGGCTCACTAATGAAGAAGATGGTTAGAATGAAAACCTGCAGCCACTGTGGCCCTCCAGGACTGGAGTTCGACACCCGTGGTCTAAACGAATAACCAAAGTAAGTTAACATTATGGTCTAATTGCAAATACCAATATGTCATGCTCATTAAAATGTACAAATTAAGTATTAAACTTCAGGTACCTTGTGCTACTGAGCTTCTGAATGGATAACAGCAATTGTACCTTTCTCTCATTTTCAAGTATTTTCTTTAGTTTCTTTTTCCCTCTCCTCTTCTTTCTATATTTATTTTGCATATTTTTGTAATACTTGAGTAGAATTGGGATACCGACAACCCCAAATGTTTAAAGTGCATGGAATGTAGGAAACTGGGGTGGGTTTTTAGGAAGAAACCCTGTGGGCAGGGCCTTTTCAGCGGTGAAGTTCACAACTGTTCATACAAACGTTTTAGCGAGTTGTCCTCAGACGTGTGTTCTTCTTTGAGAATCACTTCTGGCCCCGCGAGTGCAACCCTGTTTTTGATGGTATAAAGGACTCAAAGAGTCGTATGGCGAATAAAGCTTATATACCATTTAGTGGTTTTAAATAAAAAGACATTACTTCAATAGAAAAAGACCAAGGAATAGTGGTGAGAATGAACATTAGAACAATCTAATCAAGAACAGGCCACTCAGCCCAACAAAGCTCGCCAGTCCTTTCCACTTAATTCTTCTAACAAAAACATCAAGTCGAGTTTTGAAAGTCTAAAGTCCTACCATCTACCACACTACTTGGTCGCTTATTCCAAGTGTCTATCATTCTTTGTGTAAAGAAAAACTTCCTAATGTTTGTGTGAAATTTACCCTTAACAAGTTTCTGACTGTGTTCCCGTGTTCTTGATGAACTCATTTTAAAATAACAGTCTCGATCCACTGGACCAATTCCTTTCATAATGTTAAACACTTCAGTCATGTCACCTCTTAATCGTCTTTTGTTTATTTGACAGGTATAAACAGGAGCTCCAGAATTGATAGGTATGAGCTATGGAGAAAGATGGAAAGAGTTTAACCTCTTCTGTTTAAGCAGAGATTAAGAGGTGACTTGGCTTAAGTATTTAACAATGCTGAAAGGAATCAAGGTTCTTGCTTTAAAATGAGTTCAGCAAGCGCACAGGGAGACAGTAAGAAACTTGCTCAGTGTAAATTCTATACTGTACAAACATTGGAAAGTTTTTAGAACCATAGACATGTGGAATAAACTACCAAGTAGTGAAAGAGTAGGAGTTTAGTGGCCTTTAGATCTCAACTTGATGTTATTTTGGAGAAATCAGGTGGATAAGATTGGAAAGCTTTGTTGGAATGAATGACCATTTCTTGTTAATTTTTAAAAAAATCTATTATATAATAAAACACTAAGGTCAGTGTTTCCCATCCCTCAGAGTAATCTGATTAGTCAATCTGGCTTTGGTGTGATTAGTCAGTTGGTTCCGTGACACGAGAAAAGAGGAAGTGCGAGTGTCAGATGCACAAGAAGGAGTAAAGGCATATGAGGCCCACTGAAAGAGTCACCTTCAATGATGTCACATGTAATACCGAACAGAAGGTGAGAAAGGTACCTCGAAAAAGTTTTTTTTAGTTTCAGGGTGGGGGCTCAACCTCTGTTATGGTGAAGGAGCCCACAAAATTTGCAATATACCAGTGAGCAGTTTTCTGCCTAATGAAATGTAATAAATTTAAGATTGAGTTTTACTGATATACAGACATCTGTAATTGCTACAGACATTTGACAGAAGAACTGCCTTCAAGGAAATGTATATATTCTAGTTTTTATTTGTCATCTTAGAGAGCTAAAAATAATAATAATAATAGATGATGGACTTAATGATATCAGCTTGTTTGTCTAATGTCTTTGCTGCTTAATTTTTTCTGGACTTCTCTAGCGCCTTCAACACCATCCAACCTCGGCTCCTTAGGGACAAGCTGACAGAGATGGGAGTAGATTCATACCTGTTGGCATGGATCGTGGACTATCTTAAAGACAGACCTCCATATGTTTGTCTCAGGAACTGCAGGTCTGACATTGTGGTCAGCAGCACAGGAGCGCCACAGGGGACTGTACTTTCTCCGGTCCTGTTCGGCCTATAGACATCGGACTTCCAATATAACTCGGCGTCCTGCCACGTGCAAAAGTTCGCTGATGACACTGCTATTGTGGGCTGCAGCAGGAGTGGGCAGGAGGTGGAGTTTAGGAACCTCATCAAGGACTTTGTTAAATGGTGCGACTCAAACCACTTACACCAGCAAAACCAAGGAGCTGGTGGTGGATTGTAGGAGGACCAGGCCCCTCATGGACCCCGTGATCATCAGAGGTGACTGTGTGCAGAGGGTGCAGACCTATAAATACTTGGGAGTGCAGCTGGATGATAAATTGGACTGGACTGCCAATACTGATACTCTGTGCAAGAGAGGACAGAGCTGACTATACTTCCTTAGAAGGCTGGCGTCCTTCAACATCTGCAATAAGATGCTACAGATGTTCTATCAGACGGTTGTAGCGAGCGCCCTCTTCTACGCGGTGGTGTGCTGGGGAGGCAGCATAAAGAAGAGGGACGCCTCATGCCTGGACAAACTGGTGAGGAAGGGAGGCTCTATTGTAGGCACGGAGCTGGACAGTTTGACATCATCCGTGGCAGAGCGACGGGCGCTCAGCAGGCTCCTATCAATCATGGAGAATCCACTGCATCCACTAAATAGTGTCATCTCCAGACAGAGGAGCAGCTTCAGCGACAGACTGCTGTCACCATCCTGCTCCACTGACAGACTGAGGAGATCATTCCTCCTCCACACTATGTGACTCTTCAGTTCCACTCGGGGGGGGGTAAACGTTAACATTATACAAAGTTACTGTCTGTTATACCTGACTCGCACTCTCCACCTTGCACTGTGTTGTTATCACTAATTAATATTGTTTTTATCAGTATGCTGCTGCTGGAGTATGTGAATTTCCCCTTGGGGAATTAGATAGATAGATAGATAGATAGATAGATAGATAGATAGATAATAAAGTATCTATCTATCTATCTATCTATCTATCTATCTATCTATCTATCTATCTATCTATCTATCAGATAGATAGATAGATAGATAGATAGATAGATAGATAGATAGATAGATAGATAGATAGATAATAAAGTATCTATCTATCTATCTATCTATCTATCTATCTATCTATCTATCTATCTATCTATCTATCTATCTATCTATCTATCTATCTATCTATCATCTAAATGAAGGCATCACAGTGGCGCCGCCGGGTCATTGTCTATGTGGAGTTAGCACATTCTCCTCATGTGCACTTGGGTTTTCACTTGGTATTCCAACTTCTTCCTGTCAGATTAAATTAGGTTCAGATTTGGGTGGGTGTACGGCCTGTGATGGCTCATTGTCTCAGACAGCTTTAACAGAGCTAACAAAATGAATGAAGAGATGTGTGAAGAAAAGCAGGCTAAGCCATTTGTCTGCTAACAAAAGTAACCAAGCACAACTCTCACATTTCTTTCATATTTTTGGCAACAAGAATGCCTTTTCACAATGAAATGACACAAGCAAACCAGTACACTCCTTAAAAATAAGGCCAAAGATGTTTTGAAAGGATCATTCAAAATTATTCCATGTAAATATTTAAACATCAAGAAGTTTTTTTGCATGTTTATGAACACTGAATTAGCTTCTTAAAATAAGACTCCTCTCAAAAATGATATTTTTTGATATTTTAGTTACAGTACATAGTTTTTAGAGATGGTTAAGGAAAAATTTAAATCCAGTGTCTTTATGCAGAATGAGAGGAAACATTTTATGATATGATAGAACCCAACAGTGACCAGCATTTCCATGGGGAAAAAAAAGAAAATATTGTCAAGTTACTTGTGTTGTATAATCCAAATGTCCGTTATTCAGTTGTATGCTCAAAATGTGCAAACGCACAATTACGCGTTTGCATGTAATTTTTGCTAAAATATTAATACTGAAAAAAGCACAGTATTATGGGATTGCATTTTCCTGTTTACAATGTATGCTGAATTTTCAAGAAATAACCGATCTACTATATAATAAAACACTATGGTCTGTGTGTATCCAGTCCTTCTGAGCAATCTGATTGGTCAGTTTGGCTTTGGTGGTGTGACAAATGAGGAAGGGCGAGTGTGAAATACAAGAGGAGAAGTAAAGGTGTATGAGGCATGCTGAGAGAGTCCCCTTCAAAGATGGGCAAGTATAAAACCAGATAGGAGGCGATAAAGGTGCCTCAAAAATAATGACAGAGCCTGAGAAGCAGGCTTTATGGGAAAGAACTCGAGAGAGGGAGCACCGGTGAAAAGATGTTCACAGTCGCAATTACAGAGGATAAGTACTGAAGGTAGGGTAAGAGATAGCAAATTATTCTATTACCTGTTGTACAAGGTTCCAGGGAGGAAGGCCAGGCGTCCTTCATACACGGCCAGGAGTCTATAATGGATGGAGTGGGTGAATGGGCTTAATGGGGGCAGTTCATTCCCCCACATGACAGGTGGCAGTATTCCTCAAGTCTGGACCAGATTAAGACACCTGCAGGATGGCATGGGAGTTGCAGTCTAGAAACACAGCCCTGTTGGGGTCTTTGCATAATGTCAGGGGGTGCTGCCAGGGGAGGACTTCCCTGTTTTCTACACGACCCAGAAGTGCTCTGGACAACCTGGTCATGAGACCAGAAGCAGTTCATGGGTCTAGTTTATAAGAGAGCTGAATGCCTCACATAAATTGAGTTAGAGTTGTGAGACAGTAGACAACACTCTTGGAGGAGGAAGGAGAGAATTGTGAATGCTGTATTTTACTGGTATTCTAGAAAAGAAGGTGTTTGGTCAAACAGTAATCATTTATTTCAACTTGAAATTATGTTTAGTATTACTGTGTCAGTGGTTTGGGGCTCAGTGGTGCCCTCTTGTGGTTACACTGCCTTTGACAGGTGCCATGGCCAGTTAATAACATTTTAGCAAAATACACGTGTTTTGGACTTACGACTGGATAACTGACAAGTGAAATATGTAACATTAGTAAAGCGAGAAGTGAGTGTATTTCACATCGTTTACTGTTGTACAATACCAGTCATTACTGGGTTTTATTATATCATAAACTTTGTTCTTTGGTTCTGCATGAAAACGTGAGATGACATTTTTTTTCTTGGCCATAACTACAAAATACATGTTAAATAACACATAAAAAATGTTTTGGGCAGAGAATTCCTGTAAGACCTGCAGTGAGGAATGTTATAAATTATAAAAACAAGGCATTCTGAAAACAACTGAACGATGCAATGCAGTGAACTAGTCAATACATTCAAATGAGCTTAAAGACCGAAGAAGGCCACAGCATGATGACGAGCCTCAACTCTGGCATTTTAATTCAGTTTGTCTATTGGTATTGGCACCATTTTGCTGTTAAATGGACTTGGTCTGACATGACAGGCCGTGCAATGAATATTGTGATTATTAATGCTAAAATGTATGCAGCTTCAGGAGATTCAAGCAGCTGGGTGAAGAGTTACAGAAACTCACCTCATCTTTTGCATGGAATAGGAATTCACTACCTTCTTTTGTTCTAGAGAAAAAAAAAAGCAGATTAATAAAAAGAATGTACACATTTCACATTTAAGAAAAGTAACCATCCATCCATCCATCTTCCAACCCGCTGAATCCGAACACAGGGTCACGGAGGTCTGCTGGAGCCAATCCCAGCCAACACAGGGCACAAGGCAGGAATCAATCCCGGGCAGGGTGCCAACCCACTGCAGGAAAAGCAACCATATCATTTATAATTTAAAAATATAAACTCCACCCAGGAGCAGTTACATTGGGAAATTTCTTAAAAACTTTGCTAGTAAGTACTCATCAGGTCCAGTTCAGAAGGGTGGGATATGCCGAGAAGCATAACCTCTCCAAAAGACCACAGCCAGAACTCTTAGGCACAGATAGGTAGCCAGAAGTAGGAGGAACAACAGAGTGATAGAAAGAGGGGAGTCTAGTTAGCCATATCATGAGTGAGTGGGCATGAGTGCTTGGCACACGTGCCAATACACCTGGATCCCATCAACATTCTATATCCTAGTGACTCCATAATTGATAAAACAGATTCAAATGACAGATGAATGGCCACCCCTACAGGGATATGTGACAGCTGTGATAGAATAAAAGTAATAATGCTGGAGACCTAAAGACCACTGTTCAGTAAGAACATAAATAAAGCGTTTCTCCTGGTAACTAAGGAATTGGAAAGTAACACAAATGTTTGCTGTTTCATTCTGCTCCAGCAGAACTCTTTCAACTTAATGGTGACTCACGTTCTCATGGACACAAGTGGAGATTAAAGGGAAGGGAGTTTAGGACCGAAGCCAGGGGGCACTTATTCGCTCAAAGAGCTAGTGGGAATCTGAAACAAAACACCAAGCCACAGAGTTGAAGCAGAAACCTTGACAACCCTCAAGAAGTACCTGGATGAGATGCAGGGACATTAGCTAAACATGCAAACTTGACGGACTGAATAGTCTCCTCTCGTTTGTCAAATTTCTCATGTTTCTACGTCCACTGGCTGAAAAGGTGACTAAAAAAATACAGCATTGTGATGTATAAGTCATTTACAACAAAGCGGTCAACTGAAAAGGTAAATGTAAGCCGTATTACAGTTCTGCTCTTAGGCCAGCCAATTCAGTTACTTTAAATGCTAGATATCTGGTCAGAAAGGCCCTAATTTGCTTGTGAAAACCATAAATAACAATAGAATAAACACAAACATTGACACAATAAAAAGTAATCATTTTTTTTGTTTGATCGAAAAGGCAGTGGCACGTTTGGTGTTCAGCCAGTCCAAGTGGGTACATGTCACTCCTCTTGTCAGATCGCTACATTGATTTCCTGTAAAAAACACATCTTAAGTTCAAATCCTTGATGTTTGCCTACAGAGTAGTTAGTGGGTCAGTACCTACTGTGGCAGACAGCCGGGGTCCTTACCAGGCTGGGATGCCTCTGTAACGGAAGGACTGGGCTAGGGACTTGGCAAAAGACATTACCTCTCTCGGGACGACAGATGGCAGTACCCCTGGGTTGTTGCAGTGCCACGGTTTGCCTCAAAGCTTCATGAGAGACGGAGTCCTACTACTCAGCCCTTCTGGGTTCCACGGATGCACCCTGAAGTACTTCCGGACCATGCTAACGGGCCACCGGGGGTACTCTCGGGTGCAGAATAACAGAAGCTCACTGCCTTCATTCCAGGAGCCAAAGCTTGCTGGAGGAGGAGTGGAGGTGGACAGAGGCAAAGAGAGAAAGAAGGCGAAGACAACGTGCTGTGTGCTTTCTTATTATTGTGCTTGTGACTGTGGCTGAATTGCGGGAAACGATTAGGAAAGAGTTTCCCACAAAACAATACAAAGCTTGTGTGTGTGTTGCTGAACTTGTGCCTGTGTCTGTTTGTGTCAGGTTTAGGGAGCTGGAGCGCCCCATACAGGCCACACTACATATATGGAGACAATCCTGGGGTCTTATGGTCCTTCCTGAGTTCTCAGTGAGTTCTGCTGATGAATGGTGTCTGGCGATGCAAACTTTAAATGCCATCAAATCTCAATCTCAAATGTCAGATTCTTTTCACACGTAGCTCATAGCTGGTAGAGCAAGTTACCCACATCCATTCAGAATTCTGACTTGCTCATTGGGCTTAACAAGCATCTGAATTCTCTTTGGTGAATTTTTTCTAACTGATATCAGCTGTTAGATTTTTGTAACCCAGGAATTACAACCCACTAGCATTCTGTCTGAGGTCTTTACTTGTGATGATCAATCTTGTAACCTTGCCCTGCAGTACTTGTTCCCAAGTACAGTAGTCTCCTGGTGTTTACTGGATTATGTTGACCTCTTTTGTAAGTCGCTTTGGATAAAAGTGTCTAAGCAGATAAATATAAACATAAAATGTAAAGCATTCCAGAAATAAATTGTTACCTTGTGGGATGGCTAAGTCAACATTAGGGTTGGTTCCCACACCTCTCCGTGAGGCACCCCACCATTTTAAGTATCTATTAAATTCCCTAAGCAGCACATTTGACTCACATTAATGAGTTAGAGGTAAGCCAAACTGGGCAAATGATGCAGTTTAACAAATAAGTGGGAGCACTGGATGGTAACCACAAATTATGGGGTACCTCATGAAAAGATTTGGAAATGGCTAAACCGACACATTTTAACAGACATATTGTTGATACCATCAGAGCTCATTGAAAAAGTGCTGCATGCCCCCTGAAAAATGATTTAAGTTAGGAGCAACCGTCCCCTTGTGTACCTGCATGCCTTTGGGATGTCACCAAGTAAAGCAAAGCAAGTGTGAAAAGAGATGAAGTGTTGCTAATTCTACAAAGGCATTCTAAAATGGACTGGACACATTTGTTGGTACCCCTAGAAAAGATCATAAATAATTGGGATTTGAGTTATTTTTCAAACTAGCTGTTTTCTTGAATTAGTTTCACACTTTAACAATCGTGCAATCAGTCATTTAGCCAATTTAAATGGAGAAAAGTCATCACTCTGCTGTTTGGTGTCCCAGAGAAAGCAAAGAAGAGAGAATCATCTGAGGAGATGAGAAAGAAAATTACAGACAAACATGTAGTATGAGGGTGTTGTACCGTGTTAGCCATTGTGAATGTAGTAAGAAGTCAAGCAAAATGACACCTTTTATTGGCTAACTAAAAAGATTACAATATGCAAGCTTTTGAGGCAACTCAGGCCCCTTCTTCAGGAGTTTAGCTACAGTCAATATGGAGCAAAGTGGCGAGGGAGGCGCTTACGGCCTACAAGGACTGTAATGCCAAAGAGGAAAGAAGGAAGGAAGGGTCATACAGTAATTAGAGTGTGAATGTAACCTTGTGACTTAAAGTTAGACATCTTAACCACTAGAGGGCATAGCACTACTTCCACTAAAGTGCGTTATATAAAATATGGTGTGGTCCGAGGGTGTTGTACCGTGTTAGCCATTATGAATTTAGTGAGAAGTCAAGCAAAATGACACCTTTTATTAGTTAACTAAAAAGATTACAATATGCAAGCTTTCGAGGAAACTCAGGCCCCTTCTTCAGGCAAAGATGTAATACAGAAACTGGAGTTCCCAGTGTTTATATACACACCAGGACAAGTAACAACATCTGTAAGTGAGACATCTTAAATGTAAAAAATTAATAGACCTCTTCAGGCTAAGGTTCATTAAGCAAGAGAGGAGAACAATGTATGGTCAAGATCTTTGGATAGCATAACTGTCCAACAAAGTCTTTTGAATTTTCTGAAGAGTTTTACCATACAATTTGGGTCTGTAGTCAGGTTGTCTGGGTCAGTGGTGCAAACAACCCTCATACCTGGCCATAAAACTCTTGTCTCTATTCATACCGTGTTGTAATGCAGGGGTCCTCAATCACGGTTCCTGAGGGCCGCAGTGGCTGCAGGTTTTTTCTCTAACCCAATTGCTTAATAAGAAGCACTTATTGCTCAAGTAACACTTCTGCTTCATTTTAGTTGTCTCACTTGTTAACATTTTGAACCCTTATTGCTTATTTTAGTCTTAAACAGCTGTATTCTTGGTTTTTAATTGCTCTTAATTAGCAGTACTAGGGTGTTGTACCATGTTAGCCATTATGAATGTAGAGAAAAGCCAAGCAAGATGACACCTTTTATTGGCTAACTAAAAAGATTACAATATGCAAGCTTTCAAGGCAACTCAGGCCCCTTCTTCAGGCAAGATTGATTACATCTGGCCTGAAGAAGGGGCCTGAGTTGCCTCGAAAGCTTGCATATTGTAATCTTTTTAGTTAGCCAATAAAAGGTGTCATTTTGCTTGGCTTTTCTCTTAATTAGCAAAAACATGCAAATGACAAAAGAGACCAGCAGTTCTCCATTTAGCTTGTTACCATTTACCTCTGTGTGTATTTATCATGCACAATGGGGTTTAGTTAAATACTTGGAAGGAAAGTGAAGAGAAAAAAGTGAAATACTGAGAATTACTCATCCATTTTAGCCTTCAAATCATTTGGATGATATCCTAGATTTTCTTCCCCTTTCTAAGGATATGAGAATTACCTGACATAGAAGAGTTAAAGCACTAACAAGCCATGAAATTAAATTATTGGCAAGAATTGCTTTCTAATTAAGCAACTGGGTTAGAACGAAAACCTGCAGCCACTGCGGCCCTCCAGGACTGTGTTTGAGGACCCCTGTTGTAATGTGTTAAATTTTAGCATGAGTCTGACTTCCCATTCTTCTCTCTCTTGCTGTGTTCTGAAGTTGCCCATAAGCACTGTGACTTTAAAGTCCCTCTCACAGTGTCCATGGCTGTTGAAGTGGGCCACTACAGGAACATCCGTGTTGCCACGTTTAATGTGTAGCCTGTGTAAATTCATTCTCTGGTGGAGTGTTCGTCCAGTTTCTCAGTGCAGTGTCAGGACATTTTATGCAGAGAATTAGATAGACCACATTGGATGATCTGCAGGAAAATGATCCCTTTATGCGATGTTCTAGTCGGCAGTGTGGTATAACTATACGGTCTGTATTATAAATGTGAGCACACGTTTTACGTCTTTTCTGTAGGCAGGAGATGTGCCATTTTCTGTGAGTTCACTTAGGGAGCTTTGGATAATTAGTTGCTGCAGGTTTGGTGGTTGTCTGTATGCCAGGAGACAAGCATGTTAAAGGCAAAGGCTAGAAGACCATCTCCAAGAAGTTTGATGTTTCTGTGACAGCAGTTGCAAATGTTATTAAGAAGTTTAAGTCCAATAGGACTGTAGCCAACCTCCTTGGATGTGGCCACAAGAAGAAAATCAACCCCAGAATGGGCAGAAGGACAGTGAGAATGGTAGACATAAACCCGAGGACAACTTTCAAAGAGGTACAAGCTGAACTCCAAGGTCAAGGTCCATCAGTGCCACACTGCACCACCCATCACTATTTGAGTGACAGACCCCGGAGGACTCCACTGTTGAAAGAAAAACAATAAAAAGCCAAACTGGAATTTGCTAAGATGGATGTTGACAAGACACAGAGCCTCTGGGAGAATGTCCTTTGGACAGATGAGACAAAACTGGAGCTTTTTGGCAAGTCACATCAGCTCCATGTCCACAGACATGTCCAAAGAAAAGAGCACCATACCGAAAGTGAAACATGGAGGAGGCCTGGTTGAGCTGCTGTGACCTTCCTGTAAACAGAGAGCAGTAAGGCAGACAGACAGAGATGACCGGAATATCAGCCTCTCCATTAAAGAAAAGTGGAGTAAAAAACTGACAAAAAGGTATTGGAGAAGTTGTCCTATTGCAATTAGACAAACAGCAAGAAAAGCTACTTTAAAGAATTCAGACTCTTTTTATGTCGTCCTTTAATTAAAACAAACATGGATTGTCTGAGTTTTGACGGTAAGTGAGCTTGTGTGATTTTCATTTTCAATTAGAAAAAGAAAAAAGAATTTGAAATTGCTGCTTAGTGAACAACAGGATTTGTTGGCTTAACAGCCAAGAGTGTCTGTGTTACTTAAAAACCTGTTAAGCATGTTAAGCCTCATATTTTCTTGATAAACATCTTAGGAACGTTTAATTGATTTGCAGCTTTTTTAATGGATTGTATGGTATTTGTTGTTTGTTTGTGTGTGCGCCATATAGTATTAAGTTTTGATTAGAAATAAGTACTTCAGAATTGAAATATTAATCCATATTTATGATTACATCTCAATTAAGAATGTCTTTCTGGTACACTGGAAAAAAAATATATAAATATAGTAAATGAATATTTTAATAGCAAAAAAAGTTGCAATTAATGATCAAAAATGATTTAAACCTATAAGTGAATGTTTAATTACATTTAAGAAGTGTTTAACTGTCATTATCAATTAACTGAATCAACGTGTGATAACATATAGAATTTTTTGTTAGACAAATGGTGAAAATTACTTTTTAAAATTAAACTTTGTTTCAGATAAGTACATCGCAGAAGAAATTTAACATTATGACAGTCTGTTATTATGAGAAGCATTTCATTTTCATTAATGTCATATGCAATATGTATAAGTACTTTCTGTATGTATTTTATTAGTTAAAAATGTATGTATTTTAGGGAAATTTGATTTATTTTGCCATTTTTATGGTCACTAAACAATAAGCCTAGTGAGTTTCATTTTGTTAATAAACAATGAACAGGTAACACTTGTGCTTTACAGTTTAAATATAAAAATAGCAAAGGTAACACTATAACATAAAACATAAGGCTTCTCCATCTCTGCTTATGCACGAGTTTAGCTTAAAGGTTTTTTAAAGAGCTAAAGAAAAATAAAAATTGGAATCAGTATCAGAATATGCCAATCCAGTAACATGATATCCGTGATTTGTATCTGTCTTAAAAAAAAAAAAAACAGATCAGAGCATCCCGAAAGAGTGTAAAGGATGTATTGATGAACAGTGGCAGAATGTGTTACAGACTTTCTAAATATGAAAGTTTCGATCCATAAAAAATGTAGAAATGTCTAGAAGTAGGTTGAAGCTTCTGTGAAGCATTGTGATGGGTTTGTTGTGGTCTGATCTGTCAAGTTATTCCTTGATGAGTACTGTCCGTATTGGGCGGCATGGTGCCACAGTGATATTAATGCTGCCTCATAGTAAGGAGACCAGGGTTCACATCCTAAGATCTCCCTGCATGGAGTTTGTATGTTCTCCCTGTGTCCGTGTGTGTTTCCTCCCACATTTCAAAGACATGTAGGTTTGGTGAATTGACCACACTAAATTGGACCTGCCATGTTTATGTTATGTGTGCTCACCCTGCAATGGAGAGCCACCCTATCCAGGGTTTGTTCCTGCCTTGTGCCCCATGCCAGACGGGCTAGGCTCCAGTCCTCTCCCTGTGACCCTGGTCAGTATTAAGTGGGTTTGAAAAAGACATGACCATCAGTATTTCTTTTTGTATGGACACTGGATTTAAACATTGAATATATATTTACTGTTATTTATTAATTTGTGCCATTCAGGGGAAAATGTTGGCTAGTTTACATTAGAAATTATACTAATAAAGGGTCACCGCTGAACAACTATAGATAAAACTATAGGTCAAAAAAGGTTGAGAGCCACTGGTTTAGGGGATCTGGTCAAAATAAACTGAATGAGAGAAAAAAAGGATCGGATTTAGGTCCATCATTATCTACAAAAACATTTTCTTTCAGGAGAACAATGACCCCGAATATGCCGCAGACCAGCTTGGGATAACTTGTTCACCTCAGTGCCTTGACCTCAACAAGACTGAAGCTGTGAGGGATCACCTGGACAAGGAAAAGAACAAAAAGCCGCCGAAGACAAAAGAAAAGTTAAGTTACGGCTAGTTGCACAGAGGAATTTACCACAGGGTTATTTGAAAAATTGTGTGTGGGACTCTTAATACATAAAACAATCTCATTTGTAGCATCAGATGTGGTATCTAATCTTGAAGGGCACTAAGTCATAGTGATGGGTAATTTATTCAAATCTAAAGTAATTTTAATGAAAAATTATAAAGCAAAATGAATTATTTACAAAACATAACTGTTATAAATTACTGAATTTATTTTTTAGCGTTTATTCTAAAGTTATATAGAGTTTTCACAAGCAAATAAACTCACTGCTCAGATAATCAGCATTAAAAATAACTTTCTTGAGTGAGAGACACTATATGTCAGACAAAAAATGTCTAAAAGGTTGTCAATGTTAACTACTCACTTTAATTTGAAGACATTCTTCTTCTTTTTGTAAGCATTTGCAACTTCACAAGCACAGTTTTGAAGGCTAAGAAGTGGCTCTCCATTATAAGTGGAAGCTGTGTTTTTGGCGTCCTTGTAAAATCCCATTTCACCATTAGAAATTGTGCAGTAGAGGCTCACCCAGGACCTATGAAACAAAGATGCAAATCTTGAGAGGAAGAATACAATGAAATTTTTATTTAAATATTTTTTTTAAACAATACACTAGTGGAATTTGTCCTGGGGTCAGATTTATAAAACTTGCGTACACACAAAAAGACGCTCAAATTGCATGCAAAAGTTGGGATTTCTAAAAAAAAACCTTGATAGGAGAACTTATGGCAACTTTGACACATCCGTACACAATATTTCAGAGAAACTGGGAAATTATGACAACCATGATCACGTAGGGAAATGCAGCCAAACCAGCTAAATGATAACTTACATGCAAAAGAATTTATATCACTGAGCCTGAGCTGATGTGACAAACATATTAAAGCTCAAAGTGATGAATATGATGTACAGACTGTAATTTAATTCCCTTTTATGAGGGCCAATGCTGCGTAATTGCACGGAAGAACTTTTTCGTTTTGTTAATCAGTTTAAATTGACTATATCAGGATTTCAAATAACTCCCAGTAAACACACAGACATGATTTACTCCCCGCATATAAAAGAGCCATTCAATTTTCTTAACATAACTGGGGCAATAGACACCCGTAGAAATATGGGAACCTAACAAAAATGACACTGCTTTTGTTAACTATGTGCAGTGACATATCGTTAACACACAGGTCATCTGCGATGCCAAGATATGACTGACAAATGTTGTGGCTCAGTGGCCTTGGTTAACCCATCATTTATTTATTTTGAGGCAAAGTAGCGCTGGAAGACAAGTTGCTTACAATGCTGCTGTTGTACATCATGGCTGGCTTGTTGGTAAGGTAGAGTAACTAACTGAACCTTTATTATATTGCCTGCACTGCTCATTGTAACAGCAATCACTTCTGTACGTGTGCCAGGTGATAGTGGCTACTTGCTCAGACACTGGCACCTTACGCCTTTAACCAACTCAGTCGATATATCGTGTCAGAGACTGCTCGCTGTGGACTGATTTATAGCACAGAAGTTGATGAATATTATTATGTCTTTATTTGTAATATAGACAAAGCAAATGTAATATTAAATAGTGTTTGAGGAGGCACGGTTTGCTTCATTGATGAGAACAGCAGTGCATTGCTAACCAACCAGTGTTTAGGAGTGACTCAGGATGTGTAATTTATGGTGACGGGGATGCAGCATCAGACTAGCTTGGCAAGGACTATGGTGTTTGGACGTACATGAGCCTGTAAGCCATCTACAGCAGGAAAGCCACAAACTGCCTAAACAAAGCAATTGGGTGATGAGTTGTACCTGAGTGCTTTCATTGGTAACTGGTCAGGAAAGGAAAGGGAAACTAATTCTTTTGGTCCAAAGTATGGCTGTTTATGGTTAGTTTTGAATTGGTGGCATTTCTGTGCTACAACACCCCATTGGTTTGTGTTTTTTGGTAAGAACTGTATAAAATTCGTCACCTTGCCTTTACCTTTATCCTCTCTTTCTCATCATATGGACATGAAGAGAAGACAACTCTATGTTGGCAGCCATACTGAGACAGGCATGTGGTCTGTTTCAATACTCTACATGTTTATCAATAATACATAATTAACTTAACTCCTGCCTGTTTCTTTGCTCTAATTGCCTGACGTTAAAGATGTAAAAAGAGGAGGGGAGGAAGTGCTAATGTACCTGATCACTGAGTGATCAGCATATGAGATTTTAGACATTTTATTAAGGTCTACACAGTAATGAGCATAAAGGGATAAAAGGGTCACATTAGGAAATTCCACTATAAAACACTGCAGTACCAGCAAATGAAGATCTGCAGCATCATGAATGCACACGTATGAGATTAATTAGCTCAGTTTCTAAATAGTTGTTTCAGCGTGGCAACTAGGCAGGGTTTGAGGTGCATTGACATATGAATATTTACAAAATCATTGTGATTCATAAAGGTAAACTGCGTATAAATATATGTATGCTACATTTTTTAAATCACATTTTTTTATTGTACAACTCTTCCTTTTTATTGGTGTATGCGTATGTTCCCACTCTAATCCATGCAAAGTTTTATAAACGAGACCCCTAGTGTTGCTGGCATTCACAGAAATTGTCCAGGCATAGAGAGACGAGAACTGAGGTTTTTGCCAGGTGAGTATGCGGACAGTGATAGCCTACACCTCAAGGGCACTGAGACTACCATCATAGACAGCCAAAGCACAAACGATCTGCTATTCTGCTGCAGTTGTGTCCTGCTTTCAACCTTGAATGTCCTCCACACAGTGGCGCAGCGTAGTGGGGGCGGCCTGCCCCGGGCGGCACTTTTAGGGGGGGCGGCAAAATTTCACAATAAATAATAATAATATCTTGTAAAAATTTGAACCATACCTAAATAAGGGGGCGGCGGAATTTTCCTCCACCCCGAACGGCTGACACCCACGCTACGCTACTGCCTCCACAGGTTGTTATTCAGTGCACAGCAATAATGTTTTAATCTTACCTGTCAGTTTTATATAGTGCTGAAGAGACTGACCCAAACACCTCGGCCCTGCCCTGAAGTTGAAATCCACCCCAGGGTTGTGGCATCAGCCATCTCTGGAAGAAAGGCCAACTTGTGGTACCTCATGTTACAGTTAATTGTTACAAACAATTTCTCAGCTGAAGCAGGATTCATATCATATTAATCACATTCTAAGAATGTCTCCGAAATGTAATCATTGTGCGTCCTGAAGAAGTGGGAATTACGTCTGTAAGAAACTGCTTCATTGTTGTGTGAAAGTAATTTTTGTATGGATGTATAAATATGTGAGCAGCATAATTGTTAAGCAATTTTACTGTATGTTATTTCATTATCCATCCATCCATTTTCCAACCCGCTGAATCCGAACACAGGGTCACGGGGGTCTGCTGGAGCCAATCCCAGCCAACACAGGGCACAAGGCAGGAACCAATCCTGGGCAGGGTGCCAACCCACCACAGGACACACACACCCACACACCAAGCACACACTAGGGCCAATTTAGAATCGCCAATCCACCTAACCTGCATGTCTTTGGACTGTGGGAGGAAACCGGAGCGCCCGGAGGAAACCCACGCAGACACGGGGAGAACATGCAAACTCCACGCAGGGAGGACCCGGGAAGCGAACCCGGGTCCCCAGGTCTCTCAGCTGCGAGGCAGCAGCACTACCCACTGCGCCACCGTGTATTTCATTATTCATGTATTATTTATTGTTCAGATAGTTGTAGCTTAAAATGTATTGTTATTTGCAACCAGTAATGCCTATGCTTAACTATTTGAGTTCATAAATAGCGTATCTCGTAACATTGTTTAAACTGCATCAATACTTTCAAACTTATATAAGTTTAAGTACAAAATAATATTTTATTCATTTTTATCGGTTACAGAATAACAGTGTTCATTGTAGTTTATTCTCCATATTATTGTGATACAGTATTTAATTCAGTCATGTTCTTAGATATTATCTGCATTTCTTACAGTCAATTTAAATGAATATTTATTTGTTTTTGTTAAAGGAAACCACTCACACACATATCAAATATATAATCATCATCATCATCTAGCTTTGGTGTAAACAACTTCCTGAATATACGAGTGGCATGGACTTTTATTTAATAAATAATTAATTTGGACATCTTCGCTTTCTGACTGTTCTTATCGGACAATCTATAGCAATTGCACATTCTACAAAGAACTTCAACTGAACAAGCAGTGAGGTCACAAGTTGAGTCTAATTATTTAACACCTCTGTAACAGCAGATGTTCGAGTAACTCGCACGAAGAGCCTCAGCACAGGTGGGGATTGAACCAGAACAGATAGCAGGAATCTCAACAGAGCACAAAAAGGAGTATACACAGTACACATTGTGATGGATGGCAAGCATGGTCAGGCATCCCAACCGGGACAGCACAAGATTAATAACCTGGGCCACCGTACTGAACAGCCAAACCCGGGAGGTTGGCAGGAGGTGGCAACCTCTGAGTGAATATGCAGGTGTCCCAGACGGAATGGACCAATTTTCCTTACCTGGCCGGGAGGCCAATGTAATTGAGGAATGGTGGAGACGATGTAGTCGGACCAATGGCTCCCCCGATACACTAGATGGGAATATCCTTGGGCTAGAATTCCACATGGACACCCGCAGGACATGCTGGGACCTCTAGTCTCATGGGGCATCCCTGTGTTGTTTGGAGGGAGAGATGCTGGGATTAGTAATCCCTACTTTGTGGAGCTTCTGTTTGACCCAGAAGTACTTCCAATGGGCTATGTCATAGCATCGGGAGCACTCCTGGGTCCAGGATTAAAGAAGTTGTTCAACCTCATCCAGGTGAGTTATGAGTTGGGTGTACAGAACAGACAATGCTGGCCTGTGAGGAGTGGAGGACAAGGAAGACAGAAAGAAAAGAATTTGGATTTTTGTTGCCGTTTATTAAAGAAGCCTTTTGTAAGGTAATTTATAATAATAAACCTTACATTTGCACCTGGCACTTGTGTCTGTGTGGTTGTGTGTGGGTAGTGGAACACTACAACGTCCCCTACTGGTCACAACAAACAAAAGAGACGCATCCAGGCAGGTACAGAGTTCCAGAGCAGTTGCCACAGCTGGCACACGTCTTACTGTAACTATAAAATCATTCTTATATGATATATTTTCTTCTATATTCAGATAAGAATGAAGTGAACAAAGATCTGCACTGCTGGAAATGACAAAAATGTTCTCCAACAGTTTAGCAGGAAATACCAAAATCTAGCCATTAGTTAATGCCGCAGCACAAAGGCATGCATGCTCTTAGTGTTATCAGCATTTTTATTGGGTTCACAGGCCAAATGGAATTTAAAAACAAACTTTTGGTATTGAGTGTTTGATTAATTCCTCATTGCGTTCAATGTAACAGGACAGCACTACTTGCTGGACCCATTTCTGTTCTCATAAAGAGCTAAGTGGTCTGTGGATGATGCAGTGAATTTAGGCCTGAGCTTTAATTACCAAGTGAGGCTGAGCAGCAGACCCCCGTGACCCTGTGTTCGGATTCAGCGGGTTGGAAAATGGATGGATGGATGGATCTTGTTTGTGTGCTTTAGCCAACGCTTTCAATACTCTCATCCCAGAGCTCCTAGAAGAAACTCACCCAATGCAATCTGCCATTGGATCACGGACAAGAGAAGAGCAGAAGATAACTATGATAAGATAAGAAGCACTATGTGTGGTTGGGCTCACACATGTCTAACCATTTAACCCTTAGTACTTTTACACAACAGGGATGTGTCCTTTCCCCAGGACTCGTCTCGCTTTAATAACAATAATAATCAGATTCAGCGGGTTAGAAAATGGATGGATGGATAATACATTTTATTTATATAGCGCCTTTCCCAAGTGCTCAAGGCATTTACAGAATATAAGAAAGAACGGCAGGGTATACTGTAGAGTATATTGCATTGTTCAAACCAGATAAATAAATAAAGAAGATTACAACAGTGAATTCAGAGAAAAAGCCTAACAGACAACATAACTGATGGTCTCACACACACACACACAGGTCACGTGAGCATCTTGACATGAAAGTAAACTGAGAGTTTACTTCCTGAACAGATGAGTTTTGAGTTGTTTTTTAAAACAATTCATGGAGTCAGCTGATCTAATTAATTTCGGTAGGTCATTCCAGAGTCTGGGCGCTATACAGCTGAAGGCCTTGTCACCCATGGAGTGTAGATTAGTGTGGGGCACAACAAGATTTCCAGAATCAGACGACCTTAGTGGGCGGGCAGGCACATAGTGATGGAGAAGGTCACTGATGTAGTTTGGTGCAAGGTTATTTAAGGCTTTGTAGGTTATTAGTAGGATTTTATATTCAATTCTGTAAGACACAGGGAGCCAGTGAAGACGGAGCAGGATGGGTGTGATGTGCTCGCTGCTGCTGGTTCGAGTCAGGACTCTTGCAGCTGAGTCTTGAATAAGCTGGAGCTGTGATATAAGATTAGAAGGGGCACCTGCCAGTAGGAAATTACAATAATCGATGTGGGATGTGATAAAAGCATGGACGAGTTCCTCAGCGTTAGAGAAGGAGAGGAAGGAGCGAACACGGGATATGTTACGGAGGTGAAAGTAAGAAAGTTTCTTAATGTGATTTATGTGGGCGGAATAAGAAAGGGAGGAATCAAAAATGACACCAAGATTCTTTACAGTAGAGGCAGGTCTGATGAGATCACCACCAAGATGGACTGGGAAGGAGCTCATTTTATTAAGTTGCATTTTAGTCCCAATTTGCAGGAGTTCAGTTTTGTTTCAATTGAATTTTAAAGAGTTCTTCTCCATCCAGGTTTTAATTTCACTAAGGCAGGTTGTGAGCTGAGAAAGCTCTGATGAAGTTCCACTTTTAACATTGAAGTAGAGTTGAGTATTGTCTGCATAAAAATGATAACCCAGTCCATAGCTACAGATAATATGGCCAAGGGGAAGCATGTAAATACAGAAAAGCAGAGGACCGAGGACAGATCCTTGAGGGACTCCTTGTGTGACTGGCGCTGAGCTGGATCTGCTCTTGCCAAGACTAACAAACTCTTGCCAATCAGTCAGATAGGACTTGAACCACTGAAGGGCAGTGCCAGAGATACTCAGCATGTTCTCCATTCTGGACAGTAGAATGTCATGTCTGACCTGAGTGTCAAATGCTCCACTGAGGTCTAACAGAATTAATATGTTGGTTTGTCCAGAGTCTGCTGCCATAAACAAATCATTGGTGACCCTTAGCAGAGCAGTTTATACAAATGACTGCACCTCCAGTGATTCCTCTGTCAAACTTCTTAAATTTGCTGATGACATCGCACTAATAGGCTTCAGTTCAAACTATGATGAGTTTATATACATACAAGAGATGGAACATCTGATATTGTGGTGTAGCCATAATACTTTGGACCTTAACTTTCAAAAAATGCAGGAGATGGTTGTAGATTTCAGGAGACTCACTTGCTCACTTATCACTTTCTATAAATGGCTCAGCCATTGGGACAAAACCTTAAGTGGGACAATAACATCACATGTATTATTAAGAAAGCACATCAAGATAATCTTCTTCTTGCATCAGCTGAGGAAATTCAATCTCCCTCAAGCAATACTGGACCTGTTCTACACAGCCACCACTGAGTCCATTCTGACCTCATCTGTAACTGTCTGGTTTGGTGCTGCCTCTGCTCAGGCTCAGGTCAATCTGAAGCCATGGCGGTAACTTACCTCACATTCAAGTCCCATATGAGTCTGGGGTAAGGAAGCAGGTGGCAAAGATCAGACTCACCATGGGCAGCACCGGTTCCAAAGATTTCCCCCAGGAAACACCTTCATACAGTGAAAGCTAAAACAACACGTCACCTCAGCAGTTTTTTGTTTTTTTTCACATGCAGTGATTCTGACTAATCAGGCCTGAGTTTCTACTCCGTATCTATCTATACCTGCACACTGGACTACCTGGACATTTCAATGCTTCTCCTCTTTATTTTTTTGTATTGCCCTTGTATGTCGTATCATATTTTATCATTTTGTATTTTATCTTCTTATACAGTATTTATCTTTTGTATTCTGTGTTGTCCTTGAATGTTACACCAATACTACCATGACAAACTCCTAGCACACATTAGTGAACCTGGCCAATAAACTGATTACTGATTCTAATTATTTTTCAGTCTAAATATAGGACAATAAACTAAATAATTTATAAAACTTATGAGGCATGCTACACTACAGGACATACAATCATATCTGGTACTTTATGTGGCCATTTTTGTATATTACTTTATAGGTGTAGCTATATATGTATAAACATTGGTATATGCTACTGTATGTACTGTACATGCATTAATGTATAATCATACTGGTACTTCCATAATTTCAAATACCATGTTTTAGTACTTTTTCAGCATTGACTGGTAATTTTTGTTTATTTTTATTTAAAATTGCTTCCTCACTCATCAGTTCACCTGAGTCATAACAATCTGGACCCGGAGAATGCAAAACGCCTTGGCCCTGGAGATACATTTTGACTTCTGTTTGAATCTTCCATTTTATTGTCTTGAGAAACACTTTCTTTTTTTGAATTTGGAGTTGTAGTACTCTGCTGATACCAAAGACACTGAATGTGTTTTACAATATTATCAGCACCCAGCCACAGGGGATGCACAAACCAGTGTGTTTCTTCATGCCAGTCCCAAGCCCGGATAAATGGGGAAGGTTACGTCAGGAAGGGCATCCGGTGTAAAATTTTGCCAAATCAATATGCGGACATCAATACAAATTTCCGTACTGGATTGGTCAAGCCCCGGGTTAACAACGACCGCCACCAGTACTGTTAGCCAACAGGGTGCTAGCGGAAATTGGGCTACTGTTGGCCGAAGAAGAAGAAGGAGAAGAAGAGGGGAGAGACGGGTCCAGAGGCAGGAGGAGAGAGGACATGCAGGTGATGGTGTAACAGAGGACAGAAAGATATGGAAGAAGATGATCCGCTGTGGTGACCCCTAATGGGAGCAGCCAAAAGAAGAAGAAGATCTGCACAAGCACCTATTGTGAAAGCCAAAGCATGCATGAGAGCACACAGTATTATGGGATGTTAGCAGAGAGAACAGTAGAATAATCTAGATAAGAACAGGCCGTTCAGCCCAACAAAGCTCGCTAGTCTTATCCAATTAATTCTTCTAAAAAAACATCAAGTCGAGTTTTGAAAGTCCCTAAAGTCTTACTGTCTACCACACTACTTGGTCGCTTATTCCAAGTGTCTATTGTTCTTTGTGTAAAGAAAAACCTCCTAATGTTTGTGTGAAATTTCCCCTTAACAAGTTTCCAACTGTGTCCCCATGTTCTTGATGAACTCATTTTAAAGTCACAGACTTGATCAACTGGACTAATTTTAAAGACTTCAATCAGGTCTTTTCTTAATCTTCTTTTGCGTAAACTAAAACGGCTCAGCTCTTTTAATCTTTCCTCATAACTCAAGGTGCATGTGTGCTAGTTATTTCCGCATAGATAAATAAGAAAATGTACATTTAATGACCAGAAGTAAGTTCATTTATATTTATCTTGTATTACACATCGTTTAAATGATGCAGTATAGCATTTATGTATTAAAATGTTTGTTTAAATGTTATTTACATACAGCAATGTTTATTTTAGTAATATGTTCATGTTAGTCCATTAATATAATACTTTTTTTGATACACCAAACTCTCGACAAATTAGTAGCCAGACTCATTTGAAAATAATACTGACATCTAGTGGACTTTTTTTGTAATTACTAATTGGTTTTCTGTATCCTTTCTTTAAAAACAATAACAATGAATTTTATTTATCTATCACCTTCCCCATGCTGAAGGCCACACACATAATCAAAAGCATGTATACTTCTTTAGATAACAGCCATTAAATTAGCCATCATTTCTTTCAAAGCTGCTGTGTGGGATACTCTGAATCCTTGACCAGTGTTCTGACTGACACTACATGTTCTGATCTCCACAAACATACACAGTCTTCCTTTGCTAAAAGGAGGACAACAAGCTGAGACTGAAGCCAGAAAGTACAAATAAAACGGTTTTTAAACAGAGCCCAAAATGTAAGAAAAAAAGGTGTAGCAAAAGGGTCAAAAGTCAGAGGAATCAACTGCAAAACGACAGACACAAAGGCAAAAGAGGGTCAGACCAGGAGGTCAAAATTGGTAACAGTAAGCCACACTCTACGTTTTTTAAAATAAATCTGTAAACTCAGACTACCTGGTGTTCTGCCAGATAAAGAAAGTCAGGGAATTATTTTGGATGAGATCTGAAGAAAAGATGTTAACCAAAAGACAGGCAAGGAGGTTAAAAACCAAACACTCAGCCCAAACTCAAGAATCAAGGAAAACAAACCAACTGGATGGCGATGTCACAAAGTGCACAATTCTGAATCATTTCCTAAACAACAACATTTCCTAAACAAGCAACTGTTTCACAAAATTGTGTTGAAAATAAACTGAAACTGAATCAAATAAAGACCATATAAAAACATGATCTAAAACATCAGCGAAAATACAGAAGTTTACCAAAGTACCACAAAAAGAACCAAAAAAATACAGTAATCCCTCGCTATATCGCGCTTCGACTTTCGCAGCTTCACTCTATTGCGGATTTTATATGTAAGCATATTTAAATATATATCGCGGATTTTTCGCTGGTTCGTGGGTTTCAGTGGACAATGGGTCTTTTAATTTCTGGTACATGCTTCCTCAGTTGGTTTGCCCAGTTGATTTCATACAAGGGACGCTATTGGCGGATGGCTGAGAAGCTACCCAATCAGAGAGCGTATTACGTATTAAATAAAACTCCTCAAATATATTGTGAGCACGGGGCTGTTCGCACCCCTAGAGGATAAGGACATTCCTCAAAAAACGCAGAAAGACTACCTTCACATTGCTCCCTTCCTTGCTGGGCTTACTTGCAGCTGCTTTGTCAAGCGATATGCTTCCTGCAGGGTGCTTCGCATACTTAAAAGCCCAAACAGCCCTATTGATTTTTGATTGTTTGCTTTTCTCTCTCTCTCTCTGACATTCTCTACTCCTGACGCGCACTCCTTTGAAGAGGAAGATATGTTTGCATTCTTTTAATTGTAAGACGGAACTGTCATCTCTGTCTTGTCATGGAGCACAGTTTAACCTTTTGAAAAAGAGACAAATGTTTGTTTGCAGTGTTTGAATAAAGTTCCTGTCTCTCTACAACCTCCTGTGTTTCTGTGCAAATCTGTGACCGAAGCGTGACAATATAAAAATAACCATATAAACATATGGTTTTTACTTTGTGGATTTTCACCTTTCGTGGGGGGTTCTGGAACGCAACCCCTGCGATGGAGGAGGGATTACTGTAATTACAGTACATTGAAACCAAATCATAAGACTTGGAGGTGCACGAGTTTCTACCGTCGTGGTGAAGGCATCACACAGCACACATTTCCAGTCTTCCCCCACAGCAAAAGTCTAGCAACCACATAACACAAAGGCATAAAATGGCGTCATTAATAAAAACATATCTAAAAAACACTTATTTATATAGCACATTTGCATTGAAAAATGTAGCTCAATGTGCTTTAAAAGATGTCAAAGAGAAAGTGGACAAGGAAAAAAAACAAATAAGATTAGGCAATGATGTTAAAAATTAAGTAACAAAGAAAACACATGAATCTAAACGATCTTAAAAACAGATAAATGTCAAGTAGAAGAATAGCGTCCTTATGTCATGATGTAAATCTCTAAGGATGAATTCAGTGGTAATGTCAGATGGCCAGGAAGAGAGAAAAGCAAAAAAAAAAAAAAAAAAACCTCTAGTTAGGCTGAGCAAAAAAAAATCTGCAAGGGTTCCAAGGCCAAAAGACCACCCAGCCCCCCACTGCGCATTCTACCTAAGGTAAATGTTCTTAATTCACTCCTCTTTGTTTTCAGGCTTCATATGACAGGATTTCTGATAGGATCACAATACAAAATAAATGCAACCACCAAATTTCTTTCCCTGATGATCTACATCAATGATATTTTAATGTTTTTTTAAAAGGCCAAGAAAAAACTGTAAAAACTTAAAGGAGTCACATCATGACAATTAAAAATTAGACACACGCAAGTGCCGTACCTGTTTGAAGCCTTCTTCTGGCTCTCGACTTCATGCTTTCGGAACAGAGTCCCCTCATGCTGGGCTGTATGTGTGGGAGGCGGGGGAGGCAGAGCCGAGCTGCTCTGGGCTGGTGCTGACCGAGATCGTCTGGCCTCTCCTGGTGGTGCGTTTGGGTCCTTCGGCCTTGGCCGCCTGCGAGGTTTAGGTCGGTCCCGGGCTCGAGGCCGGTCGGGGCGAGGTGTTCGCTCAGGTAGCCCATTCGGGAGACGTGGAGGTACTTCTCTCTCTCTACTCTGTAGTCAAACATAAATAACACCTTACAACATAATTCAAATATTTACTGGAGATTTAACAAGAGTCATTCAGCTGGCTGACGTTCTTTATTTTACAGACTGCTATTAATGCTTGCCCCGTGATGGACTTACAGCGATGATTTCCATCTTGTTCCCAGGATTACCTGTAGATCTCCATGGCCACAGAAAAAGTGAGTTCTAAAAATTAATTTATGGACTTTTATTAATAAACATCCTGAAGATATATATATATTTTTTTTTTCTGCAGAAATAATAATAATAATATAAAGTCAGGATCAAACAGAACTACTGAATTTGTTACAGAAAATTATAAAAAAATATGCAACTACATTTTATTTGAAATGAAGGGGAATTTCATTACATCAATCAAAAACAGAACTGTGTATCCTTCTTATTAATGGTAATGACCACCGAGACAAGAGAAACTGAGACGCCAGACACAATTGAGTCCTCGAACAACCCGGGTGTATTTATTGTGTTACTTTACAACAAAACAAATTGCTGAACCCTAGCATACCTCTACAAACATCTCCACTGTTAGGGGCCACCAAAACAACAAACCAGGAAAATTCATGACTCACTTTGCCTTATCCACTGAGATGATTCTGAGACGATTTTGAGTCATATTTTGATGCGCACTTGATGAACTATAGCCAAATTGTCATGATTCTCTCTCTCGCACCTGAACCTTCAAGACTCCAACCTCCTCACCCACTCCACATAAGCAGAAACAAATTCAAAATGAACTTATACTTTTCATAAAAAATACATTTCTCAGTTTCAACGTTTGATATGTTCTCTTTCTTCTAATTTCATTGAAATATGGGTTTACAAGATTTGCATTCTGTTTTTATTTTATAGGCAGAGAGATGGAGAGTGAGGGCCAATCAGGAGTTAAATGAGATATAAAGAAAGGAAGGATCAGATGGTTTGGACACTTTGAATGGAATTGCGGAGGAAAAGATGTATTTGGAGCTACCTTGAGGAAGACAACAAGGAAAGTATGACTAGATGATGTGCAGGATGATTTGAGGAAGATACGACTTTGGTGATAGAGGAGTTTAGCTACAGACCGGTCAATATGGAGCAAAGTGGTGAGGGAGGCTTAGGCCCTACAAGGATTGTAATGCCAAAGAGGAAAGAAGGAAGGAAGGGTCATACAGCAAGAGTGTGAATGTAACCTTGTGACTTAAAGTTAGACATCTTAACCACTAGAGGGCATAGCACGTTATATAAAATATGGTGTAGTACGAGGGTGTTGTACCGTGTTAGCCATTATGGATGTAGCGAGAAGTTAAGCAAAATGACACCTTTTATTGGATAACTAGAAAGATTACAAAATGCAAGCTTTCAAGGCAACTCAGGTTCCTTCTTCAGGCAAACTTTGCCTGGCCACTGTCACATGCTAGATATATAAAAATATTTATATTGTATATGCCATATAAAACAGAAATGTTCTTATATTTCTAGCATGTGAGCATGGTAGATGTGAGGATTAAACCAGCAATCACACAATATTCAATCAAATACTTTCTTTATCTGGTACATACACTATGGCACCTTTACATAATAAGGATCTTTTCAAAGTACTATACAGGTGTTACAGAATGGTTTCTATATTGCCATGACTGAGATGGAGGCCTTACAAGTGAAATGGTTCATGCAGGGTCATTATGGTGGAGACTTCACTGGCAGCCACATGGCTGTAATAGCCCACCGCCCTAACTACTAGGTGACCCTGCTCGACTTACCATTCAAAAGTCAGAATGGAATGAGGAGTATTCATTGTCAGACATTACTTAGCATTTAAAGGTTACTTACTAGAATACCTTTAGGGATAAATGCCCTGACTCTCTTTGTTTTCTGATTTAAGCATCTTTATTTTTTTTTCAAATATGCAAACCAAAGGATTAACCTGAATAATTTTGAAATTGTAACAAAAACTGAACATTCAGCTCACCTGAGACTGTAATTGGGCAGCTTCTCTCTCCTGTAGCTGTTCCACAATATCTGCCAATGTCGACCTCTTCTCCCTGTGATGTAAGAACAATAACAGGTATTAGTCCATCAAACTGGACAGCAGTCTCACTGAACATACGGCCTTTAAGTACAATTAGAGTTACACATATTATGTGTGTACATTGAGCTTGATGTCTAAAAGTTGTTCTCCATCACTGTGTGATTAATCAAACGTGACTTTTACATACCGTATACGAGAGGGGACCCAAAAATAACCGGAAATATTTTTAAAACGTGTTTAATTAATTTTCTGTACAAACTACAATTAGTCTCCTTCAAAGTACTCTCCATTGGCGGAAATACACTTATCTAACCGTTTGTTCCATTGTTCGAAACATTTTTTAAATTCGTCTGAAGTAATGCCCATTAATGCTCTGGTCATTTCTTGTTTTACCTCTTCGACGTCAGCAAAACGCCTTCCTCTCAAGTCTTTTTTCATCCGAGGGAACAAAAAGAAATCACACGGAGCTAAATCCGGTGAGTAGGGTGGGTGGTTCAGGGTTGTCATACCGTTTCTTGCCAAAAATTGGCGAATGCTGAGAGCAGTGTGAGATGGAGCGTTGTCATGATGAAAGAACCAATCGCCCGACTCCCACAAATCAGGGCGTTTCCTTCTCACACTGTTGCGCAACCTACTTTTACAAAAAAAATCACTGAACACAAGCACAATCTAACAGACTGATGGCACATGGCAGACTGACTTGTGAGGAGTGTAACTAGATCGCCCTAGCGGCCCTACCACATACTACAAGTACCAACCTAACAACAACAAAATTCCGGTTATTTTTGGGTCCCCCCTCGTATACTCGCGGATAAGTTCTCCTGCAGATAAGTCAGAACTTTATTTTACAGTATAATTTCTGCCATTTTATAATGTCCGTCGTATAAGTCGAATGCGGAAAACTCATGCTATTGGTACAAGGGATTATGATATGCTGACGCCCACCTGAGAGAGTAACCATGGAGCACACGGCCTTTATTTTCTATGCGGGTGCAGCAATGAGCTGTATCAGCGCGTGCTCCTCACCTCTCTCTGTTGTGCCTACGTGACCACACAGTAAGACCCAAACTACTCCAAAGCGACATGTGCATTGATTTGTGTTTTTTGTATCTCACACTCTCAGACACCTTTATCATAACAGCATCCCTTATCTACGATGGAGCGTTCGATCAGAAGAAAATATGAAGCTTGGTTTTAAATTAAAGTCATTGAATTAGCGAAAGAAATTGGTAACTGCGCTGCTGCAACAAAATTCGATGTGTCTGAGAAACTGGTGCGAGATTGGAGGAGGCAAGAAGATGTAAAAAAAAAAATGTAAGTGTCGCATTTTTGATCGGCCGTATAAGTCGGGGTCTGATTTGGGTTTCAAGACCCGACTTATACGTGAGCATATATAGTAGAAGACTTGTTTTGCTTGGTATACATATTTATCTCATTTAAATAAATGAACATATATACCCTTAAAGGAATTATATTTTTTTATACGTTACTTTTCCCGTTTAATTTATAGTGATTGACAAGAAAGAATTGAATCTCATATTTTCATACAGAAGTAGATAAATTTTCTAGTATAATAGGAATTTATAGTGACCAATGAGGGACTACAGCCAACAGTATCAAAATGTCCATGAAAAAAAATCTTACACATCTCGCAAAGTCCCCATGTCAAGTCATCCAGTCGTGTACTCACAACGTCCCCATTACATGTACTTTGTACTAAAATATCTTTAGATAAATCACTTCTGGAAAACAATCTCGTGAACAAAAATATAACAAACACAAACACCTCCCCACCATGTTCTTTGGTCACGAGTCTGGCCCAGTAACATCCTATTCACTGGTTTTACCCCCGCAGCTACTCGACAGGATGACGACAACTGCACCAGGCTGTTTCAACGTTACAGACGAGGATACAAGGCCAGATCAGTACCTAGATTGGCACAGGCAAACGTCGAAATCCACAACCATTTTGACCCTCTTTGCTCCCCCACAGTACTGACAGAACTTGGTGATCCAGATGTTATTCGGGATTCAATTGTAAACAACCTTTGTATTTCATGCCCTAAACAGAAATTTTTGTTACTTGAGTTTGAAACATTACAAGAAGAGTGCCGACAGCCTTCGAGAAGCACCAGGACGTGCCTGTCGGAACTGTCATATTCCATGCAGGCATAAACGACATTTGTTTATTAAGTCAAATTAATTTATGCCAAAAATTTCGATTGGTAACACGCAAAATAATTAAATATGTATTAATAGGCTATGCTATTGCTATGCAAAAAGAGTTTGTTAGTCTTGGCAACAGCAGATCCAACTCCGTGCCAGTCACACAAGGAGTCCCTCAGGGCTCTGTCCTTGGTCCTCTGCTTTTCTGTATTTATATGCTTCCCCTTGGCCATATTATCCGTAGTTATGGATTGGGTTATCATTTTTATGCAGATGATACCCAGCTCTACTTCAATGTTAAAAGTGGAACTTCATCAGGGCTTTCTCAGCTCACAACCTGCCTTAGGAAATTAAAACCTGGATGGAGCAGAACTCTTTAAAATTAAATTGCAATAAAACTGAACTCCTGCAAATTGGGACTAAAATGCAACTTAATAAAATGAGCTCCTTCCCAGTCCATCTTGGCGGTGATCTCATCAGACCTGCCTCTACTGTAAAAAATCTTGGTGTCATTTTTGATTCCTCCCTCTCTTATTCTGCCCACATAAATCACATTAAAAAACTTTCTTACTTTCACCTCCGTAACATATCCCATGTTCGCTCCTTCCTCTCCTTCTCTAATGCTGAGGAACTCGTCCATGCTTTTATCACATCCCACATCGATTATTGTAATTCCCTACTGGCAGATGCCCCTTCTAATCTTATATCACAGCTCCAGCTTATTCAAAACTCAGCTGCAAGAGTCTTTACTCGAACCAGCAGCAGCGAACACATCACACCCATCCTGCTCCGTCTTCACTGGCTCCCTGTGTCCTACAGAATCGAATATAAAATCCTACTAATAACCTACAAAGCTTTAAATAACCTCGCACCAAACTACATCAGTGACCTTCTCCATCACTATGTGCCTGCCCGCCGACTAAGGTCCTCTGATTCTGGTAATCTTGTTGTGCCCCTCACTAATCTACACTCCATGGGTGACAGCAGGGCCTTCAGCTGTATAGCGCCCAGACTCTGGAATGACCTACCGAAATTAATTAGATCAGCTGACTCCATGAATTCTTTTAAAAAACAACTCAAAACTCATCTGTTCAGGAAGGCTTTTAGCTCTACTTGACTTTATTACCCTTCTCTCTGTTTACTTTCATGTCAAGATGCTCATGTAACCTGTATGTGTGTGCGAGACCATCAATTATGTTGTCTGTTTTTTTTCAGAATTTACTGTCTTAATCTTCTTTATTTATTTATCTGGTTTGTACAATGCTATATACTGTATATTCTGCCGTTCTTTATTATATTCTGTAAGTGCCTTGAGCATGGGAAAGGTGCTATATAAATAAAATGCATTACTATTATTATTATGCTGAAACAGTGGCGATCATGTAGAAGATGAAAACAACAACTTACAATATCACAAAGAATATCTACAACCGTTAACACCGTCTGGTTTTCCACCACATGAATTACTGTAGAAAGAAGAATGTATCCAAGAAAGGTAATGTAGTACATCTTCCGCGGATATTAGACAACAAAGGAGATCTTGATATGCCATTCATATTAAAACATTAACAGTTTCCCGTTAGAATAGCTTTTGTAAAGACAATAAACAAATCTCAGAGCCAAACATTCGAAAAGTCATTTTATTTAATAGAGAGAAAGAAACTATGCAATCACAGCCAGTTATACGTCGTGTGGATACAAACGTAATGCTTCACATGAAAATTAAAATCTGTTTAAATTGAACATTCATATCCCCATACGCGAGCGGCAACACTGCGGCAACACTGCAAAGAGGGGGGTTGGCGAGCGAAGCAAGCAGGGGGCAAAGCCACCTAGTAAAAATAACAGTTTTAGGTAAACGAATCATTTAAATCTAGAGCATAGAGGCTGAACAAGTGGGCCCTATACCATGTCTGTATGTTTACACTAATCCACTGAGAATACAATTCGTTTTGCATGCAATTTCACAATCGCAATCATAAAATGTGAAACTCATAAAAAGTGTTTTTTTTGGGGGTTCTTAAAGGTGGAAACAAGTGAAATTGGTGGACAAAAACAGAAATGTTAGCCAAAACGCGAAGAGCAAAAGTCTTATCCTAAAAATTCACAGAAGAAAGCACACAGTTTGCAAATAAATTCAATCTCAAACTAAACTAGAACTACAAAGAGGTGACCTTCACATACTGGGGTGGGCAAAAGTAGGTTTACAGTTGTTTGTATGGAAAAAGACGTGCAGGTTATGATTATTACAATAGCTTTATTAACTCAATAGCTGTATTCACTTTATTAACTGAAAAGAATGTCACAATGGAACAGTGCGCTTAGATACAATCTCATAAGTGATCAAACTGCCAACCGTCATTATTTATTGTAAATCATAAGTAAGGATATGAAATAATAACAATAATAAGAAGAAGAAAACAAATAAGACAAATAGCGGCACGGTGGCGCAGTGGGTAGCGCTGTTGCCTCGCAGTTGGGAGACCTGGGGACCTGGGTTCACTTCCCGGGTCCTCCCTGTATGGAGTTTGCATGTTCTCCCCATGTCTGCGTGGGTTTCCTTCGGGTGCTCTGGTTTCCGCCCAAGGTCCAAACACATGCAGGTTAGGTGGATTGGCGATTCTAAATTTGCCCTAGTGTGTGCTTGGTGTGATTGTGTGTGTCCTGCGGTGGGTTGGCACCCTGCCTGGGATTGGTTCTTGCCTTGTGCCCTGTGTTGGCTGGGATTGGCTCCAGCAGACCCCCGTGACCCTGTGCTTGGATTCAGCGGGTTGGATAATGGATGGATGGATGGATAAGACAAATAAACAATGCAATGATTAATCAATAAATAAATAAATAAAAATACAAGATAAAAGTCTGTGTTTCACATACTCAGAATTGTAACCCTACTCTTGCCCACCCATATTGGGCTGATGACGTCATCATCACACATGACAAGCACAGCGAAACCCTCAAAATGGCAGTGAAAATAACATTCAAAAACTATTCGCTTTGAAATAAGGCGTTCAAATGAAAAAAAATAAACTCTGCAGGTCAGAAACCAGTCATTTTTAAAACTGCTTGAAATCTCAAGAAAAAGTAAATACAGTGCCCTCCATAATGCTTGGAATAAAGACGCTATTTTTTACATAATTTTTACATAATCTACCCCTCTGCTCCACAGTTTATAATTACAAATCAAACCATTCAGGCATCGTGATTAAAGTGCACACTGCAGACTGTCACACATTTCGGTCACACCATGTAGAAATTATAAGACACTTTTTCAAATGGTCCCCCCATTTCCGGGCAAATATGTCTTTGTTCAAAACCTGAAATGTCCACCTGACATTCACATAAATAGGTCGACTTTTGAATGCTGAAAATTCTCATAGCACACGAACGCAACACTAATCCTGCAGTAGAACACATTTAATAAAACGAGAAGTCGGATTCTCTCCTGAACTTCTCTTATCGTGTTCATAAGAATTACAATACGTGCGCACGCTTTGAAATCACTTCAGCTACTCTGTCCACAGCCTCCTGTCTCACAAGAACACCACCTCATACAATATACCAATCGACAATGCAAGATATCAAGCTTGCTGGGGTTCCCCTCTAGTTTTGGCCCCCTAGACCCCAAAACTGCTCATTCTTAGGCCCTTTTTGAACCATGTTTTGTGCAGGAAATTATACTGTTATGACGAAAAGTAAACCAATAGGAGTCTTCAACAAAAATGATGAGAAGGACTAGAAGTTGTGCATGAGACATCAACTGACCCCCTAAAGGGATACAAGGGGGTCAAAGTGAATCCTTTTCACAAAACTTAAAAAAAAGGATGTAGAGTGATGAGTGATGCAATTTCAAGGTTGCTGATCACAAATATGATTATGTTTTTGATATTTATTCTTTACTGGTGGTCCTAGCCCTGTAAGAGCCACCCCAAGAACATTAAAAATGACACATTTCAAACATAAGCATTTCAAGGTCAGTGACTGTGAAGATTATGTTATTTTTGACTATTTTTGACAGTTATTAAACTGTGTGGATTATTTCATTCTCTTCACATGTCCATGACAGTTTCTTTTTCACAAAATCAAATTCTGTTTTGGTGCTTGGATGTGAAGGATGAAACTATATTGGAGGGAGGTTCCTTACCCAGATGGATGAAGATATGGATAGGCATCCTGGCCGGATTGGTTGCGGGTAGTGAAGATATAATGGAAGGACTAGGAAGGACTGTGTCTTGGGGCCAAGTAGTCCCCAAGTACTCCAGATGGCAGCAACCCTTTCATTTGTACACCCACAGGGCACCTTGGGAATTGTAGTCCTGGTGGACAGCCCTTTCAGGGTGTGTGGATGCCTCCACAGGTAGCTGTGGGGAGAGGACTGACACACTTTAAGGTGGTTCCTCCTGGCCTGGAAGTGCTTCCAGTGTGTAATCATGTGGCACCTGAATTACCCCTGGGTCTTGTATAAGTGGAGCAGCTCTGCTCACTCAGATCGAATCGGAGTCGGGAGAGGAACTGAACAACACTCACTGGGGAGAAGTGGAAGAGGGAAGGGAGAAACAAGAAACAGAATGACACTGCTGTGCTGTGTTAACAATGAGAAAGCTGTTCAGGTGTTCTGTTCAATACATATTCCCGGGATTGTGTCTGTGAGGTACTGCAGCGCCCTCTAGTGGTCACACTGTATAACAAAGTTTGGAATGGGTACAGTTCAGCCTCAGATGAGTAAAGTGAGCTTCACAAGACACAAACTGTGTTTAAAATAAATTTATAAATAAATTTCCTTAAGTGAACATTCTAGCAGCAGAGGGGACTTATAACACCAGACTAATGACACTATAGGGCACAAGAACCTGAAAGTACTAGAAAGTGGAATACACCAGGCCCGTGTCTGTTTCCAAGTGTAAAATCTCTCTGTAGGAAAACATTATGACAAAGGATCAATTTAACACCTTTTAAAGCCAAGAAACTGAACAAAGACAATGCTGCAAAACAGCTTTGTACTTCTGGTTTTGAGATTTACACCTTGGATCAGAAGCCAGCTAAGGTATTCACACATCTTATTTCTTGCAGTCGGTGTAAATAGTAACACATACAGTACACATCAGAAAAATCTTTGAAGGTCCATAAGAAACATTGCATTAGATGACTAGGATTACCTAGGATTTAATGAATGATTTGGTAAGTCTAGGATTACCTTTAGGGGACTAGGATTTCTGGGTTTGAGTCTCATTTTGTAGTTTGACTCCATAAAATACCTGCGTGGTATGACACAAGCAGACTAAAGCTTTAACTGCAGAATGCTGCCGTCACTCAAGTCTTTATAAATCAAAGCTAAAAATTCACTGATCACCCTGCCTGGCAAAGCAGAGCTCCTGTCATGGCAGTTAAAGAGCCTCATCTCTAAAAGGGTTTAACTTTGTGAAGAGGGGTCAAAGCAAACTGGACCTCCAAAGACTGTGGCTTCAGAAACAGAGAAAAACAAGTAAAGAAATATCCATTGGTTATTTTTTGTCGTTTTGATTGCCTTTTGTGTTCCTAAATTCATTGCAAGTGTTTACCTCCTTGAAGTTTTCACATTTTATTGGTATACAACCTGAATCACAGAACATATAATTTGGTTTTTCTGGCATTGATTGATTGAGCACAATACGATTCTTCCATTTCAGAGAACAGATCTGTGTGATTGGTCTAAATTAATTACACATATAAAGCATAAAATAATGAAAGATCCAAATTGTGGTCAGTCAGTTTAGTGGCCTGACCTACACAATGACCTGAGTCTGAATGCAACTTGAGATGAGCCATTATGGTGGCCTAACCTCCATAATGAAGACAAAAGAACACCTAAAGTAACTCTGTGAAAAGGAGAGTGAAGAGCACAAGTCAGGGGGTGGAAACAAGAAAATACAGTGTTGGCCAAATTATTATAATATTTTGGTTTTCTGCAGTTTTTGTCGATTCAAAGCTAAAAATTACCAATATGGTGCATTATAAATGACATGCAATTCTTTGTATTTGTAGTTACTTATGTAAAACACAAACCAAATTGGTTTTCAACATATATTTAGAAAGTTTTATGGGAAATTAAGGTTTTGTTTCCTTGACACCTTAAATGTCATCCAAAATGTCAGTATTTTGTCCAGCCTCCACGTGCTTTAATCACTGCCTGTATTCTGTTAGGCATGCCTGCAATCATGTCCTCTGCACACTTTTTAATGTCCTTGTCGTGAAACCATACATTGTAGAAGGCGTTCAATAAGATGTTGCTTGGTTGTGATCCTGCATTCATGCATCTTATTTTTCAGCATCTTCCACACATTCTCTATGGGATTCATGTCTGCACTGTTTTCAGGCCAGTCGAGCAATTGGAGTTGTTTTTCTGCCAGGTACTTCTTAACCTTTTTGGATGTGTGGCAAGGGGCGTTATCTTGCTGGAAAATGACGTCCTGATGAGATCCTTGAGTCCAGTCCCTTAACTGAGGAAGGAGCCGTGTTTCCAGGACTTGGATGTATTGATCCTGGCGCATCGTTCCTTCCACGATGTGCAGAAGACTCACGCCGTGAACACTGATGGCACCCCAAACCAACACAGAAAGTGGGTGCTTAACTGTCTGTTTAACACAATCTGGGCAGAATTCCTCACCAGGACGTCGGCGCACAAATTGAGCATGGTCCTCAAGGACATGCATCGAACTCTCATCCGAAAAAACAACCTGTTTAAAAAAAATTCAATGTGTGTTCAGTTATTTATTTAGTTAATTAGATTTTAGATAATTGTTACAAAATTATTGAAAATATTCCTGATGTGTTCTGAAGCAATTCTTACCTTTGACCAGTCTTATGAAGTCCAGTCCAACCTCTTCCGCATCATTGTCGTCGTAAGAAGAGGTTTTTTCAAGTGCCGACATGCCTTCAAACCGGCTGTAAAAAGCTGGCAACGCACTGTCCTTGAACTGGCTGCAACTCCATGCTCCTGCCACATCTGTTTCAGTTGCTTTGAGGAGGCTTTCCTGTGATGGAGACAGATGTTGACCAGCCTCTGGTCATCTCTGGATGTTGATAGGCGTTTCCTGCTGCACGAACCTTTACGTTTTGGAGAGAATCCTTGGTTGCCTTTCAACTTCCTTCGACAAATACTGACAAATGCTTGAGAAACACCAAGTTTCTTAGCAATTTCCACCTGGGTCATAGTCGTTTCTTCCAGCAAAACTCTAACCTGGCCTTTTTTTCGTGGGCTGATGTCGGTTTTCTTACCCTTTCTCGCTTTCGTACAAGTTCCAGAGAAGATTCGCATCAAACTTCCGCAAAAACTAAATTTGTGTGTTAGAATTTGTTTGCATGTGCAGGCTTATTTATATATAAGCTCAAACCGTTTTAAAAGGTGTGCAGAAATAGCGAAAATGTCATGTTGTAAAATTGTCTTCAAAACACAGAAATAGGCCAAATTTTAATGCCTTTGTGTCACTCCACAAAAAAATATTATTTTCAGACAAAGCCATGCAAAAACCATACAAAAACAATTCTTAATGATATTAATATCCATTTGCAACACAATCTGAGTGATAATAGTGAAAATACTAGCGACATTATTTGATTCAGACAGAAAATTACAACAAACTTCTCAAAAAGATCAAATATTATAATAATTTGGCCAACACTGTAGGCTCTGAATTTATATAAATCATCGAGAAATGAAAATCTACCCAGAGCAGACCTATGACATCTCAGCTAGAGTTTGCTAGAAGGCATATGGGAGACACTGAGGCCATCTGGAAGAGAATTGAACTTTTTGGTCATCACATTAAATGCCATCTTTGGCACAAGCACGTTATCAGAAACATGCCATCCCCACTGTGAAGCACGATGGCGGTAGCATCAGGCGGTGGGGATACTTCTCTACATCATTTCCAGGAAGGCTTGTGAGGGTAAAATGAATGCAGCAAACTACAGAGAAAAACCTGATGCATTCTGCGAGAAACTTGCATCTTGGGAGAAGATCTGTCTTTCAGCAAGACAACAACCTCAAAGCTGGGGTGTAAAAACGACAATGTTAATGTGCTGTAGTGGCCAAGTAGAGTCCAGATCTCAATCCGATTTGTTGCAGAACTTGAAAACGCTGCTCTCTTACAATCCTCATGCAGCCTGACAGAGCATGGCTAGGCTGTCTAGAAGAATGGGGAAAAAATGGCAGTGTGGAGAAGAAGGAGGGGAGGTGAATACTTGCTTATATTTGTTGTTATTTTAGACCACTTTGCAGGGATCTTTTTTTATTTATTTATCTTTTTTAGATAGACAGTGTAGATGGTACACGGGATGGACAGGCATCCTGGAAGGGAGTCGGGAAGATTCCTTACCTGGGCAAGGCTTCCCTAATGGAGGGATGGCCAACCCAGTCAGAGAAGAAGATGGTTCCTTACCCAGATGGGAAGCCCCAGACAAATGGACAGGCGTCCCGACCGGGCACATACAGTATGTAACATCTTCCCTGGCTCAAATAAAAGAAGAAGACAGGGAAGGACTGTCTATGAAGGGTGTTCATTCCCCCCAGTTGCTAGATGGCAGCAGCCCCCCATATAAGTAGTCCAGCAGCATAGTCCTGCTGGGGTCCATGGGTACTGCAAGAGGTCACTGCAAGAAGATAATCTCCCTAATATACGGGACTTCCGTGTGACCTGGAAGTACAGTGGACCCTTGACTTACGCACTCAATTCGTTCACGAGGGCTGGTTGCAACTCAAGTTGGTTGTAAGTCAAGACTATTTTTCCCATAAGAAATAATGGAAATACCCATAATGCATTCCGAACCTTCCACAGCAACACTTACGTAATCTTTTCATAATAAAAAAGGGTTGTATAATGTGCATAATTTACCAAAAACACCAATAATTTTTCTAATGTACTAACCAAAAAGTCAAAAAAAAGTGCCTAGCCTACCAGAAACAACAATTTCATACTGTACTCACCACTTAAGTTGACATCTTTGGCTTGCAGGAAGGGAGGAGGAGGAGAATGAAATGGAAGGTGGTTATTGTTTGGAAGGAGCCTCCTTATACAAATCTTTTCTTTGTAAAATTGTCAAGATGGTGGATTTCGACATGCTATACATATTAGCGAGATCGGTCACACGAACGCCACGCTCATATTTCCACACAATTTCCTTCTTCGTTTCAACTGTGATCGCTTTCTCTACCTTCGTTACCTTCTCTTCCTTCCTTAGCTTCCTTTCTACCTTTTTTGGGTCCACTTTGATAGCAATTATTGAAATAAATTATATAAATCACTGCACTGACCGAAATTACGTCCACAAACACACGTATCTGGGCTCTGACTGACACGAACGCACACAGCTGTTTGTTTAAAATCGCACAAGCGGATACACGTAACCGCATTCGGGTCGTAACTCAAGACAATGGTCGTAATTCAAAACAAAATTTTGGTCGTAAACCAAGTTGTTCGCATATATCAAGGGTCGACTGTACTTCCAACGGGTAGTAGCCCTGGCCCTGGAAGTACTCCCCGGTCCGCAATAGAAGGGACTGCACTTCCTTATCCATGTGAGTCGGAGCTGGGAGGAAGGGAGGCAACACTCAACTGGAGGAGGGCAGTGCAGTGGAGAGAGGAGAGGTGACTGTAGGAGAGATAACCTGTGCGTTTTTGTGCTTCAATTGGAGGTATTTCTACAGTAAAGAACCCTTTGATTTGAATCCAGAACTGTATTGTGTTGTCGTGTTTGGGATTTGGGGCCCACTTGTGACCCGGGTCTTGTGAGACTTGGTAGTCCCAGTCCCAGTGAGGCGCAATGCAGGCATATTGCTGTTGGTATAAAGGACCCCAGATGTGTTTCTTGTCACACTTCTGCTAAATAGTTTGTTGGCTGAAAGTCCTCAGTATTGGTGTGTCAGAAAGAGGACATGCAGCATTGTTCATAATGGCACTTAGTTTTGTTTTCATTCTCTCTTATTCTGCCACCTCCAGGGGGTCCACAGTGTGTCCCATAATTGAGCAAGTGAGGGAGGCCAAAGCGGAGGTGGATGGATAAAGTAAAAGAAAATCTGAAAGAGAAGGGTCTGACTGGGGAGGAGGTGCAGGGCTATAATGGAGAAGGCTGATCAAGCATATTGACCCCATATAGAAGAGAGAAAAAATGAAGAGGAGGAGGAGGAGGAAGAAGAAATCTGCTAAGGAAAAAGAGCCTGCTCTGCCCTTTCTTCTATAGCTCCTTTGTGTTCCGAGACCAGCCCAACCTGTCATTGATGTGGACCTCCAAGTACTTATAGGAGTGCACCCCCCCTATATCCACTCCTGAATAGTGACTGTGTGTAAAGGCTCTTTGGTGCGGTGAAAGTCGATAGAACTAACTATTTTACATTAAAGCGAGTAATTAACCATAGTAAAAAATAGTAAAATTAAATTATTTCAAAGTAAATTATGTTTCAAGTTGCGTTCGAGCTTTTCGTTGCGTTATATGATTTTGTTCTGTTTGGCTTTGAAATTAAAATGCAAATATTTTTTAAACTTAAACTTTTACTGTAAAACTTCAGTAAAATAATTTTTGAATTAAATGTATGTCATTATCGCATTGAATTTTGATTCTGTGTTTGGACTTTCATCGTGACAACACAACATATAACTGCCCGTGAGAGAATTTCGTTTCTTTCTCTCTAATAAATAAACCGACTTTTTCGAATGTTTGTCTCTGTGATTTGTTAATTTTCTTTGCAAAAGCTATTCTAACGGGAAACGTTTTAATATAAATGGCATATCAAGATCTCCTGTGTTGTCTAATGTTATCCGGGGAAGATGTACTACATTACCTTTCTTGGATATATCCTTCTTTCAACAGTAATTCAGCCATTGAAAGACCGGACGGTGTTAACGGTTGTAGATATTCTTCGTGAAATTGAAAGTTGACGTTTTCATCTTCCACACCATCACCACCAACTGTTTCAGTATAGCCTATTGATACGCATTTAAACAATTGGCCATGTAACCAAACGACAATTTTCGCGTTAATTCGTTTGACTTAATCGTTTCTAGGTGCTAGAAGAGATTGCCCTTGTACTCATTTCTTCTGTTTATATCCCTTTGGGATTTGGATTTGGACATGATAAGTCTTATTTTATTGGGAACTTAAAGTGAGGAAAAAAACGTAAACATTTATAAGAGCTGAGAGAGCAGGATATGTGTCTGTCAGAAGCATTCACATGAATGAGAGGTGAGATGACTTTGTGCTGGTTGAATATGGTTGAGAGGAGGGCGGGACTTGAACAAACCTCATACCAAAAAGTCTCGTCTCGTCGCAGGATTTTTTTTATATAATAGAGAGAAATCAATATTCAATAAACGGGCATGTGAATGCAAATCAATTCAACAGTATTTAGTTTTCCAAGCATTTCAAATTATCAAAAAAAGGCAGAACTAAAGTTTGCATGCTTTGCAGCTGAACCGTGTTCCATTGTCCCAGTGGACCACCTGTCTGAGTGCTGCCATGATGGATGGTCCAGGGAATTAAACAATTAATCACCTTTTCCACCAAATGTACTGCACTCATTGTGAACATCTTGGGTTAATTGCATTTATTAGGCCTGTAAATCAGTAAGCAGGACTTATGACATTAAGCCTTTACAAATGTAGGGAAAAATCTTAAAATGGTGGGAAACTGCTTGCTAAGGAGGTCATTGTGAGTGTAAAAGTTGGTAGCCATGGCTTATAAAAGATTTAGAAGTTGGCATGGAGGAGGACGTTTGTGTGCCAGTGGCTTTAGATCAGCGGTCTTCAACCTGTGACAGAAGTTGCCAGATGGTAAGCAGGACAACACCAACAAGAAGGTAAAGAGAGAGAGAATAGAGAAAGAGACCCTTTATTTTTTATGTTTTAATTAATATTAATCTACAGCAGAATGTTATTGTTTTCAGATAGAGTCACCCATGTTCAGTTACCTTTCCTTTTATCAGTTCTTCTCAATCAAGGTTTTTATTTCACAAATATGCTGCTGGTGACAATACATTATTTTTTTTTGTTCTTTATTTCACCTTATACAATTTCTTGCATTAGGAATTTGTTAGTTTTCGCATACCCCTTGGGGTCAGAGCGCAGGGTCAGCCATTGTACAGCGCCCCTGGAGCAATTACAGGTTAAGGGTCTTGCTCAAGGGCCCAGCAGGGTAGGATCTCTTTTGGCAGTGACGGGGATTCGAACCGGCAACCTTCTGGATACCAGCGCAGATCCTTAGCCTCAGAGCCACCACTCCACCCTTTGGTGTAGTGTGTGTGTTCACATGAACATATGTGCGCATAAAGTCCAAAGCATGTTTATTAGTTTTATCCTTTAAAATGGACTTAGCTCTCATGTTTTTAGGATTTTTATTGTGGCTAGAACACCAAAATTAACACTCACCCTGTAGCCTTCTTCTCAGACTGGTCTCTGGGTGTCTCCTGTTCACTTGATTCCTGCCTTTCCAGTCGGCGCTCGTGTCGGTCTCTTCTCCTTTCCTGAGGGTGTTCTTCAGTCTTCTTTTGAACTTCTTGTTCACTTGATGTCTGTCTTTCTAACCTTCGCTCATACCTTTCTCGCCGTCTTTCCTGAGGAAGCTCATCAAGCCTAGCTTGAACTTCTTGTTCACTGGATGTCTGCCTTTCCAGCCTCCTTTCTCGTTCTCTTTTCTTCTGTTCACCATGAGGCTCTGACTGACTGACTTTTCCATCAGTGAGATCCTGATGTCTACTAACCTGCTGGGCTTGGAGCTCAGCAGCAGTTGGACCTTTGGTGTCATCTTTCCGAGGGGCTTCTAGCCCCACTTGCCTTGCTGTCAAGGCTGATTGCACACCATCTTGAAGAATGTCAATCTTAGGCTGTAGGCGCTCTGGCTTTAATTCTTGCCGAACATAGGCAATCTTTGGTTCATTTCGGAGTTCCAGACCCCCATATTTTGTCCCATTCATCACTGGAGAATAAGATGAAGCAGTACTTCCCAGCTTGTGGGCAGACAAAACAGGTTCTACTAATCTATCATCCTTAGGTTCAGTTTGTTCATAGATTGTCTGCCGTAGAAGAGAAGAAGATGCCCTTGCTGATGTAGACTCTTGGGGATCCATAAATACTTTGCGACCCAGTAATGGAGTTGGGGGTTGCTTGCCCTGCTCTGCTTTTAATTTCTCTAGCTGTAAAAAAAAAAAAAAGATGATCATGGCAAATGAGAAAAACATAAGTCCTCAACATCTCCAAGTCTCATAGCCTTTACAACAGTTTATATACCGTGGTGAGGCGTCGTAAAGAACTGAAACGCTCCTCCCAGGTGGCAGCAGCTTTCCGAAAGGCCTCATGTCGCCGAATCAGCTGTTCCACTTCATCCACACTGCTGCCCAGCTCTTGGCTACGGATGAAAGGTTCTTGAGCAGTAAGCCAGGCTTCTGCCACAACTGCCTCTTGGGCAAACTGATTGACCTCTAGCACTAAAAGGAAAAACAAAAAAAGGAATTAGAATTGGAACAGAAGCAATTGAGAAGACACAAGACTATGGTCTCTGCGGACTACCCTCATGAAAAGTGCAGAGTTTTCCTTACAAGGAAAAAGAAATCTACCATATATACTTATACTGATAAGTCGGGACTTGATTTTACCGTATAATTTCTGGTATTTTATAATGTCGGTCGTATAAGTCGAATGTGAAAAACTCTATTGGTCCAAGAGATTATAATATGCTAACGCCCACATTAGAGAGTAACCACGGAGCACACTGCCTTTATTTTCTATGCGGGTGCGGCAATGAGCTGTATCAGTGCTCCTCTCTCTCTCTCTCTATTGTGCCTACGTGACCACACGGTAATACCTGAACTATTCCGAAGCGACGTTTGCACTGTTTTGTGTTTTTTGTATCTCAAACCCTCATACACCTTTAACCTTTTAACCGCCAACTCCCTAAATATTCCCCATGCCAGGAGAAATCTGAACAATTTTCGTTTTTTTACATTTATTCAAGCAGTATTTACCTGCTGAAATACCTGCTGAAATACCTGCTGAAATGTTTCAAATAAATTGTCAATCAAAGGACGTAGCTTGAACAAGCGGTCACGGTTTGGATCTTTCATATCTGGCTCAGATAATGGGCAGCAGTCCAGTTGAGATGCTGGGGATACACCCACTCATCGCCATCATCCGATGCGTCGTCATTCACAGTATCATGCAGCGCACGTTGCTGATCATCATTGTCGCTAAAATCTTCTTCAGAACTGCTACAATCATGATCAGAATTATTGTCCAAAATCGCCTGCAAAACCTCACTTGAAGTCAGTTTACGTTTCGCCATATTCACAGCTTTCACTTTCGAATCACATCACGTGATCGGCCAATACAAGCGCAGAGTTGTCGAAATACAATGTAGTAATAATACCCACGCCAAACCGTCAGTTATACTATGCGCCAGGCATTCACATAACCACAGGCAAATGTGCCGGATAATTCTGGCAGTAAGGCGTCAGCAATAAAGCTACGATGCCGGATATATCCGGCAGAGGGCGGTTAAGGGGTTAATGTAAGAGCATCCCTTATCTACGATGGAGCATTCAATCAGAAGAAAATATGAAGCTGGTTTTAAATTAAAAGTTGTTGAAGTGGTGAAAGAAATTGGTAACATCACTGCTGCAACAAAATTCGATGTGTCTGAGAAAGTGATGTGAGATTGGAGTAGGCAAGAAGATGTAAAATTAAAAAAAAAGCGTCCCATTTTTGAATGGGCATATAAGTCAGGGTCTGATTTTATGATCGATTTTTCGGGTTTCAAGACCCGAAATATACGTGAGTATATACGGTATCTGCATACAGCTGGTCAGGATTGGTAATGAGTAAAACGGGCACAAAATCACCATATGCCATTAAGTCAAGAGTGTCTTCTGTCTAGCTATTCTACCATGAACGCCTGATTGATGGAGCGCTGCTGAGATGGTCGTCACCTTTTGACAGTTTCTACAATCTCAGCAGAGGACTTCTGAAGCTCTGTTGGAGTGAATATTGGGTTCTTGCTCATCTTCCTGACAATGGCCTGGTTATTCAATTTGGCCGGACAGTTCCAATATTCTACCGTTTCATGATTACCAAAGCCACTGGGCTATTGGGAATACGCAAAAGTTTTGGAAATGATTTAATACCCTTCCTCTGTTTTATGTCTCACCACAATTTCGTGGAAGTCTACAAAGAGTTCCCTGGAAGTCATAGCTTGCTTATTGTCCTGACATGCAGAGTGAATTGTGAGACTTTATATACACAGTCTCACAGACGGTTGGGGTCCTTGCCTGGCTGGGATGCCACTTCACTGAGAGGACCAGGGGCCTCATGCATAATGCCGTGCGTAGAATTCACACTAAAACATGGCGTACGGACAAAAGCGGAAATGTGCATATGCACAAAAAAATCCAGATGCATAAATCTGTGCGTTCGCCAACTTCCACGTTCTTCCTCTCCATAAATCCCGGTCAGAGTGAAAAGTAACGCACATGCACGCGCCTGCTGCCACTCCCCAAACTCCTCCCAGAATTACGCCTCTTTGAATATGCAAATCAGTATAAATAGCCCTTAAGCTCAGCAGTCTGTGAAAAGGCAATGGCAAAAGCACGGGGGGAAAGAAAAGAATTTCAGCAAATACCAAGTGGAGGCAAAGAAAAACGTACTATTTGTTGGTTTAAACAGTGGTATAAACAACAAAAGGAAGTTGATTGAGTGACATAGCGTGTTGGATAAACTCGAAAGCTCACGTTCACAAAGTCACACAGTGCCCAAACTAAAAAAAAAGTTGTCAGATATCAAAGTCGCCGAGAAAATGTGAGTCGTAGCCCACCGTCATATGAAAGCTTATTAGGGTACAGAGAAAACAAATAGGCACACAGTGGGAAAAAAGCACGAAATGTCAACTTTAATCTCAAAATTTCCACTTTAATCACGTAGTTTATTTTGTCATTAAAGTAGAACATCATAAACTTCATCTTAAAATCGCTTAATTTACTAGTTTCTCAAATCCCATTGTAACTAAAGTAGCACGTTAAATGCTTTGTTTTGTATTTGATCTTCTATGTGCCCTATGTATGTGAATCACTACGTGCTTCTTAAACGGGCTTTCTCTTCCTCCGACAGGACACAGAATCCATTACATTCATGATATTATAACTCTCTGAATAATTAAAATACTGAGATGTATATATGATATCATTTTCATGATGATAGGAGTTAAAGCATTTTATTACACATGGGAACACGGTGGCACAGTGATTGTTCATGTCTCACGCAAGATGCTTGCTGCACTGTGCGCAACCTTCGATGAAATACTTTATTGTAGCAGTACTGTCTCTTTCAAATGTACTAACCTCCAATTCCTGTCCTTACTTTTCTTTCTTCAAATACCCAATCAATACCACACAATCAGCTCTGTAATAGACATTAAGCCATCTGTAAGCTTAGAATGGTGATTCTTCAAAACTTTTAAGGAACATTGAAATATCTTCGTAGTATGTGTTTAATTATTCTATCCATCTATCTTTCCAGTGTTGCGCCAGCCCCAGCAAGAATACAACGTGAGGCAGGAACAATCTGTGAACGGAGTTTCAGCTCCTTGCTAGCGCTGTGGCACCATGTCCTCACATGTTTAATTATTAACAATATAGATTATTTAAATGAAGTTAAAGTTTTATCTGTATAATAAACATATTTTGCTGCATTTCATCTTAAAAATGATATTGTCATCATATGTAAATACGCGCTTTATAAAGTGACTCAGGTTGTGCAATATTATAACTGTATCTCAAGTTTACAATGAGGTGATTGTACTTCTAAGTACTAACAGTTCTACAAGGAGCACTTGATACACTTATTGAGTGCGTTTATAGTTCTTGGGATGAAACTCTTTCTGAACCGCGAGGTCCGTACAGTAAAAAGGCTCTGAAGCGTTTGTCGTATGAAAGCAGTTCAATAGACAGCACGGCTGAGGCAGCGTGTGCTTGATGCTGTATACCGATAATTCTCTTTCCAATCAGCTGCTGTAGAGCTGTGATTCCACACTCAGATACAGTGATATAAATACTCAGAGTGGTGCAGTGAGAGTGATATGGAAAAGATGATGCGCTGTGGCAACCCCTAAAGGGAGCAGCGGAAAGAAGAAGAAGAAAGTGCAGTAAGAGTAACAACGCTAAAGCAGCTATGGTATTTGGAATAGTTTGATCATTCTGTGGACCATTATATTGTTACAGGTTAATTACAATCAGATGCATTAAACTAATAAACAATATGCGGTTAATTTCAGTGTATTTATAAAGCTGCGTCAGGGATGTGGATCTAAAAAAGAAAGGGAAACCACACTGGAACAATAGCACTGCTTTGATGCTGGGTACCGTCAGTTTGCAAAACCGAGCGGAGAACTTACGTACGCCAAGCATTTAGCTACCGTGAAAATGTGTGTGACTTTACGCCAAGTTTAGGTTTTATACATCGCGATTTGAGCATGGAAACTGGCTTACACAACATTTTTGTGCGTATGCACCGTTTATACATGAGGCCACAGGAGAGCAAGCTTGGGCAGAGCAGTACCTCCACCGGGACGCTAGATGGTAACCCCCATGGATTGCAGTGGGGCCTCAGACTCCCGCAGGGCTTCATGGGAGATGGAGTTATTTACAGCCCTGTTGGAATCCGGTGTTGCTGCCAGGGGAGCTGCAGCTGTTCCTGAGCCTGTGTGGGCGGTTCTTCTGCCACACCTGGAAGTGCATCCGAAGTGGAGCAATGAGCAGCTGGAGCACTTACGGGTGACTTTTATAAGGGACCAGCAGAGACTACTTGGTGAGCCAGAGTTGGGAAGAGGAGGGAGATGAAGCTTGCCGAGGAGGAGTGGAGGAGAAAGAGAAATAGAGGACAAAGTAAATTATTGTGTTTGTGCTAGGACTATGTTGTGGGCTCGTAGGAAAGAGGAAGACGTTCTACACGAGAGAAGAAAAGAAAAGAAAAAGCTTGTGCTTTTATAAGTGTGCCTCCTGCATCTGTCTGTGTCAGGTTAAGCGCAAGTATAGTGTCATCTACTGTCACAACAGGCACATGTCTGCCTTTCTAAATGATGTCCAATCATTTCAGTTTGCCACGGGTGGACTCCAGTCGAGTTCTAGAAACATCTCAAGCAGAATTAAAACAAACAGGATGAACATGAATACAATTTGGAATGCCACATTTCATTTTATGATTTTTAATAAATTTACAAACCTTGGTCATTAAGGGTCACTGGGTATAGACTGATGAGCGAAAATGGCAAATTTACCCATTTAAAACTAAATCTACGACACAATAAAGTGTGCAGAAAGTGAAGGGGTCTGAATACTTTAAGTCCACAGAATATAAACAAGAAGCTGGTTAAGTTGACCGATGATACCAAACTAGGTGGAAGGGCAGGTAATGTGGAAGCAACTAAATCATTACAGAGGGACTTGAACTCCATACAGGTTTGGGTTGATTTGTGGTAGATGAACTTTAATATAAGTGAACATTAAGTGTTACATGTCAGAAGTAGAAATGTTAGATTTGAATACAGAGTAGGAAGTTTGAAACTCAAAAGTACTCCTAATGAGAAAGACCTGGGAGTCATATCTGCATCAGGACAGAATACAGAAGTCGGATAGGGCTCCTTCCCAGCCAGGATCCCAGTTTCATGGAAGGACTGGGGGAGAGAACACATACATGGCATCATCTCCCCCAGAGCGCTAGATGTCATCCCCCTGGGTTGCGGCAGTACCACAGTTTCCCACAGGGCATAATGGAAACTGGAGTTCTGTAAGTCAGCCCTGTTGGGTTCTGTGGGTGCCACCAGAGGGTGCTGCTGGAACTGTGGAGTCCTACTTTGTCGGGCTTCCGCCTCACCTAGAAGTGCTTCCGAACCACGCTAACAGGGCAGTGGAAGTACTCCCAGGTGCACAATAAAAGAAGCCTGCTGCCATTGTTCCAGGAGTTAGAGTCCGGAGGAGGTGGACAACGCTTGCTGGAGGAAGAGTGGAAGTAGAGGAAAGAGAGAAAGAAGAGAAGGCAAAGAGTTTGGTGCTTTTATTGGGCTTTGGACTGTGCACTTTGCTGGGGTGGTGGAAAATGATGGAAAAGCGTTTCCCACAGCAAAAATAAAAAATGTGTGCAGCTGAACTTGTGTCCTGTGTCTGTCTGTATTGAGTTTGGGGAGCTAAGCACCTCCTACAAGCCACAAAGGCTAAGAGGACGTATATCATGATGTGTGGAGTACAAGTTAAGGGAAGTTATGAGTAAGCTGTATAACACACTGGTTAGACACACTGTAGTTCTGTGCACAGTCTTGGTCTAATTTTTACAAAAAAGGACAAAGCAGTGCTATGAAAAGTCCAGAGAAGAGCGACTAGGCTGATTCCAAGACAAAGAGGTAACAGGTATGAGGAGAGACTGAAGGAGTTGAACCTTTTCATTTTAAGCAAACAGAGATTAAGAGGAGGCATGACACACACAGTTAGGTTGTCTATTGGGACTTTGATTGCTTTTGGGCATTGTTTTCTGTGCCTTTGTGCCCCTCATAGTTTATTTTTGCAAACAGAGCCTTTTGTAAAATAAATCTTTTTATTTATAAAGGTTCTATATCACCCTTTGTGTGATGAGATGGGTTTTGTTGGTTTTTTGAGTATTTTTTGGGGACTCCGGTGATTAGGAACTCTCTAGTTCTGAGAGTTCTGAGGCCCACAGTACTTCACAGGTGACATCATCCAAATCATGCTGTAAATGATGGCTGTACACATTAATCAATGTCTATAGTTTATGTAAATAAAAGTGAAGACTTCACAAGAGACTTGGCTTAAAGGAACACATGCTTAGATTGTGGTCTTGTTTCACTGTAGCTTCATTCCTTGACTTTGTGTTTACAACACCATATTACTTGTATAGCCCAAAATCACACAAGGAATGCCTCAATGGGCTTTAATAGGCCCTGTTTTTGATAGCCCCTGAGCCTAGGTCCCCTCCCAGGTAGGTTAGGCGTGCAATGGGGTAAATACAATACACTAAACAGAAACAGAGTTTATTGCATCCCTTTGTACTTTGGTGATAGATCTAATCATCTAGCCTACTGATCTTTGCCAGAATCTGACAAGCCTTTCAAAAATCCCCTAGAGAAGGAACTTCTTAATCCTGCAACTCTGAAAGTATACCTGTCCGAGAGGATTTCATTGAAAGTTATTTGAGGCAACTAAATAAGTGATAAAAGAACAAATTCCTGTGCCTGCCTCTATGCGCTTCTGAATCCTGCTAGTTTTCTGAAATTCTTTTTAGGTCACTGATATAAATGAATATACAGTAATCCCTCGCTATATCGTGCTTCGCCTTTCGCGGCTTCACTCCATCGCGGATTTTATATGTAAGCATATTTAAATATATATCGCGGATTTTTCGCTGCTTCGCGGGTTTCTGTGGACAATTGGTCTTTTAATTTCTGGTACATGCTTCCTCAGTTGGTTTGCCCAGTTGATTTCATACAAGGGACGCTATTGGCAGATGTCTGAGAAGCTACCCGGCTTACTTTTCTCTTTCTCTTGCGTTGACTTTCTCTGATCCTGACGTAGGGGGATTGAGCAGGGGGGCTGTTCACACACCTAGACGATACGGACGCTCGTCTAAAAATGCTGAAAGATTATCTTCACGTTGCTATCTTTTGTGCAGCTGCTTCCTGAAACGACATGCTGCACAGTGCTTCGCATACTTAAAAGCTCGAAGGGCACGTATTGATTTGTGCTTGAAAAACAAACTCTGTCTCTCTCTCTCTCTGCTGACGGAGGGGGTGTGAGCTGCCGCCTTCAACAGCTTTGTGCCGCGGTGCTTCGCATACTTAAGCCAAACAGCCCTATTGATTTGTTTGCTTTTCTCTATCTCTGTGACAGTCACTGCTCCTGACACGCACTCCTTTGAAGAGGAAGATATGTTTGCATTCTTTTAATTGTGAGACGGAACTGTCATCTCTGTCTTGTCATGGAGCACAGTTTAAACTTTTGAAAAAGAGACAAATGTTTGTTTGCAGTGTTTGAATAACGTTCCTGTCTCTCTACAACCTCCTGTGTTTCTGCGCAAATCTGTGACCCAAGCATGACAATATAAAAATAACCATATAAACATATGGTTTCTACTTCGCGGATTTTCTTATTTCGCGGGTGGCTCTGGAACGCAACCCCCGCGATGGAGGAGGGATTACTGTACTTTGCTTTTTACTTCCTCACCATGGCTCTTTAATTCCCAACTGCTCAGCTGGGTCTGAACTTGCTCTGTTCACCATCATTACAAGTCTCCGAAGGTGTCACACTCCCTCTATGATGCTATCAGACAATGAATTGCTGACAATATCACTGTCATGAACTTGAGAGTTCCTAAGCACCAAGTCCCTGCGACTGTAGCAAACAGTCTCACAAGAGGAAAGATCCATCAAGCTTCAGCTTGGAGCAAAAAGAGCTGCTCAAAGAACCTTTATAAATAAAATATTTATTTTACAAACGTGCTCTAAAACAAAGAAGTTCCAAAGAGCAGAAAAGGCCTGGAAGGAGTTGCCACAAACAACCAAGGCAATCAAAGGCACACAAGTCCCAAAAACACAAATTAAGAAGGCAAAGTCAAAAACAGAGCATAGGGGTCAACAAAACCCAATAAATCTACAAAAGCACAAAATAATCACAAAAAGTGCATTCATTCATTTGGCAGATTTGAAATAAATTCAGTTTTTATGATCAGTGAGAAACAGGTAATTTGCTCCTTCCAACAAGTGCCTCCATTCCTCTAGACGTAATTTTAATGCTGGAAGTTCACGATTAGCTACATCATAGTTCTATTCCATGTCTATGTACAATCTCATGGTCAGAATATTTCAGAGACAATGCTGCTCCTGCACCAGTACTAGAGACATCAACTTCTAAAATGAACGGAAAGTCTGGGGTGGGTTGTCTCAAGATAGAATATTAGATCAACCTAGACGAGAACAGGCCATTCAGCCCAACAAAGCTATCCACTTAATTCTTTCAAATTAGCATGAAGTCCAGTCTAGAAGCGCTAGTGAAGAATGCCTTCAGCCTGTCAGAAGCTTCTTGTCCCTCTAAAGCCCATATGAACATCCAGGATTTTTTGGTCAGAGAATTAATGGCAGCAGTTACTATGGACTTTGCCATAGATCTGCTGTCCTCTAATGGCTTTACCATGATTTTTGTGGTTGTCGATCGCTTCTTAAAACATTCCCAGTTTTATTCCTCTCAAGAAACTTCCCTCAGCAGTAGGACAGGCCACCATATTTCTTAAATATATCATTAGTTTACATGAAACTCCTAGTTTAATAATCTCCGATTGTGGATCACAATTTGTGTCCCGTTTTTGAAGAATATTTTGTGAACGTCTGCACTGTTCTGTTCTGTAAACCTATGTTAGGAATATCATCCAGAGACTAATGGACAGACAGAACAAACAAATTGTGATTTGGACAAACACCTCCAGTGCACAATTAATGCTAAAACCAAAATGACTGCGTTGACTTTTTGTCCTTGGCTGGATTTGCCAGAAATGTTCTTTATCATTCAGAACTTAAGATGTGACCTTTTGAATGTTTATATGGATTTCAACCTCATCTGTTAGATTCATTCTTTCTGAATTATGTTATTTATTTTTTGGGGATTGAGTTTGGCTCTGAACTTTGATTTCTGGGTTTAGCATTTCTGGTTTTGTCGTTTCTCCCTTTGATCTCTGGTGGTGACCACTTCTTCATTTTCTAAAATATGTCTGACCTCACATTAAAATCATTACAATTACTTGCTATTTTTTACAATCACACTTTGAATGTGGTGTTACTTTATTCAGTAATAAATAAATAATAAATAAATGCATTGCCGGCAGTAAGTCGAACCCGTTTCCAGTGAGAGTTGGACTCCGCCAGGGCTGCCCTTTGTCACCAATTCTGTTCATAACTTTTATGGACAGAATTTTTAGGCGCAGCCAGGGCGTTGAGGGGGTCCGGTTTGGTGGATTGAGGATTGGGTCACTGCTTTTTGCAGATGATGTTGTCCTGTTTGCTTCATCAGGCCGTGATCTTCAGCTCTCTCTGGATCGGCTCGCAGCTGAGTGTGAAGCGGCTGGGATGGGAATCAGCACCTCCAAATCCTAGGCCATGGTCCTCAGCTGGAAAAGGGTGGAGTGCCCTCTCAGGGTTGTTAGCGAGATCCTTCCCCAAATGGAGGAGTTCAAGTATCTCGGGGTCTTGTTCACGAGTGAAAGAAGAATGGAGTATGAGATCGACAGGCAGATCGGTATGGCGTCCGCAGTGATGCGGGCTCTGCATCGGTCTGTCGTGGTGAAAAAGGAGCTGAGCCGTAAGGCAAAGCTCTCAAATTACCAGTCGATCTATGTTCCTACCCTCACCTATGGTCATGAGCTATGGGTAGTGACCGAAAGAACGAGATCGCGAATACAAGCGGCTGAAATGAGTTTCCTCCGCAGGGTGTCTGGGCTCTCCCTTACAGATAGGGTGAGAAGCTCAGTCATCCAGGAGGGGCTCAGAGTAGAGCCGCTGCTCCTCCGCATCGAGAGGAGTCAGATGAGGTGGCTCGGGCATCTGATCAGGATGCCTCCTGGATGCCTCCCTGGTGAGGTGTTCCGGGTACGTCTAACCGGGAGGAGGCCCAGGGGAAGACCCAGGACACGCTGGAGGGACTATGTCTCTCGGCTGGCCTGGGAACACCTTGGGATTCCCCCAGAAGAGCTAGAAGAAGTGGCCGGGGAGAGGGAAGTCTGGGCATCTCTGCTCAAGCTGCTGCCCCAGCGACCCGACCTCGGATAAGCAGAAGAGAATGGATGGATTGATGGATGAAATTCTAGAAATATTTTAAAATAAAAAAGCAACACACTACAGAATATATGACCTGAAGGTTTGTAGGTAATGCATGTTTAAATGTAATTCACCATTATGGTTTCCAATGAGCTATCAAAAAATAAAATAATCTTTCTCCCTTTTCTTCATTACAGAAACATATCATCAGAAATGACAGCGTTAGTCAACTAAAAGGTGTATGTCTATTTTTATTCTCATTGCCACCAAATGGGCATGAAATGTACTGTATGCCAAGAGTCGATTGCTTGCTCCTACCGTCTACTAATGGCTGCATAATTGAGTTCTTTATAACTTTTAAAATTATAATTCATTCAAAGGCAGCACTCAAACAAGGTAAGTGATTTTCTTTTTGCTTTTAAAAGCTGCGTGGGCTTTCACTTGAGTTTTTCCATCATTTGAAAAAAAAAAGCAAGCAATCATATAACACACATTTGGTTGAAAGGCTTTTTTCCTAGCTAATGAAAAAGGCAGTTGTAATAAAGTTTTATTTAACGACTGACTGTTAACACACCTAAAGAGGTCAGGTGGCTCTAAGGACTTTATCCACAAGCTACCCACCTTAAATGGACTGTGCTGGAATACAGATACAGCTCAGAGTAGTGGTGGTACTCACTGTGCTTCAGCCATTCCCAGTGCTTGTCCCACTTCTCCAGTAGCTCCTTCTGTTTTGCCAGGAGCTTCTCCAGTTTATCTTTGATCTGCTCAAAATGAGAAAGCAACAGGTTTGTCAACAAAATGTATGGCATCCCTTAGAGTATGTGTGGGCAAAGTCAGTCCCGGAGGGCCGCAGTGGCTGCAGGTTTTTGTTCTAACCTGGTTGCTTAATTAGAAAACAATCCTCGGCCAATAATTTAATTTCATGGCATGTTAGTGCTTTAACTCTGCTATGTCAGGTCATTCACATATTCTAGATTTTTTTCCCTTTCTAAGGATATCATCCAAATGATATGAAGTCTAAAATGAGCGACTAATTCTCAGTCCTTCACTTTTTTCTCTTCACTTTCCTTCCAAGTATTTTATTAAACCAAACAGTGCATGATAAATACACACAGGGGTAAATGGAAACAAGCTAAATGGAGATTTGCTGATTTCTTGTCATTTGCATCTTATCTTCTTATATATAAATGTCTACACGTGGAAGTGTCTCTCTGTCTGGCCTGGAAGTGAGAGATGGAGTCGGGCTAAGGGCTCCACCTCCGAGGATACGCAAGTGAGGCCAGAACATCGACTAGGCGAAACCTCCAAAGAAAGAGTCACTCGCTTAGAGGCTAATACAGGAGCAAGGCGAACACATCGGCAAAGGTTATCCCTTTTATTTTTTCCTCCCGCCACTAATACACAAGCGAGGCGAGTACGCCGGCAAAACAAAACCTCCAAAGAAACTTTCAATTACCTGACATCTCGATATTTTAATTTTTTTCTGACAATTTCAATAGTTTCTAGGACCCCATGCTCTTTACAGCACGGGCTTACACAGCTAGTATAATATAAATGTCTATGTGTGGGAGTGTGTGTCTGTCTATAAGGCCCGGAAGTGTGAGGCTACAGCATGAAGCTCAAAGAAATCGACACTGTCGCAAAAAAGTGAAACCGCAGAGAAAAGAGAAACTTGCTTAGCCACTAATACTCAAGCGATGAGAGCACATCGACAAAATGACACACCCAAGGAGAGAGAAACTCGCTTAGCCGCTGATAGACAACGGAGGCAAGCACATCGGCAAAACGAAACCTCAGAGAAGAGAGAAACTCGCTTAGCCACTAATGCACAACTGATGTGAGCACATCGACAAAATGACACACCCAAGGAGAGAGAAACTCGCCTAGCTGCTGATAGATAATGGAGGCGAGCTCATCGGCCAAACGAAACTGCTGAGGAAAAAGAACCTCACTTAGCCACTAATGCACAAACGATCAAAATGAGACCTCCAAGGAGAGAGAAACTCGCTTAGCCGCTGATAGACAATGGAGGCAAGCACATTGGCAAAACAAAACCTCAGAGAAGAGAGAAACTCGCTTAGCCACTGATAGACAATGGAGGAGAGCTCGTTGGCAAAACAAAACTGCAGAGGAAAAAGAACCTCACTTAGCTGCTAATGCACAACTGATGCGATTGATTGATTGAAGTGCCAGAATCCATGGTTTCTAGGAGTCCAGGCTTTTTACAGCACAGACTTACACAGCTAGTTGCTAATAAAGAGCAATTAAAAACCGAGAACACAGCTGTTTAAGACTAAAATAAGCAATAAGCGTTCAAAATCTTAACGAGCGAGACAACTAAAATGAAGCAGAAGTGTTACTTGAGCAATAAGTGCTTCTTATTAGGCCATTGGGTTGGAACAAAAACCTGCAGCCACTACAGCCCACCAGGAACGACTTAGCTCACCCCTGCCTTACAGACTATTGTGTTCACAATTCCTAAATGAATTTTTAGCTGTTTTAAACCATTTTCTCAAATTTCTTTTGGTAGTGTACATTTAATATATTTTTTTCTATCCTCACAACCAAAACAAACATGCATCTATACATACAGACATGACAGTAATAATCCACGGGCTAATCATGGAAATACAACTTACACCTTATGTTCTGAACATGAAGGTCTGGCAAAATAATCTCAAGGGGATTTCTCTTTTCAAATACTGATGGGTGCCTGCATCGGATAAGTGTGAACCCCGTCTCTCCCAACTGATATTTAACTCTACTGTTTTCCCCTCCTTTTTAGCTACTTTGCAAGTATGTGTGGTTTGCTATATTAGTTCACTGTGCCTATACAAAATATCAATCCCCTTGGAAGTCTTCACATTTTTTGTTATACAACATTGAATCACAGTGGATTTGAGTTGGCTTTTCTGACACTCAGTGTAACCACAAGGAGGCAGCACCGAGCCCCAAAGAAACAGACACAATACAGTAATCCCTCGCTATATCGCGCTTCGCCTTTCACGGCTTCACTCTATCGCGGATTTTATATGTAAGCATATTTAAATATATATCGCGGATTTTTTGCTGGTTCGCGGATTTCTGCGGACGATGGGTCTTTTAATTTCTGGTACATGCTTCCTCAGTTGGTTTGCCCAGTTGATTTCATACAAGGGACGCTATTGGCAGATGGCTGAGAAGCTACCCAACTTACTTTTCTCTCTCTCTCTCTTGCGCTGACTTTCTCTGACCCTGACGTAGGGGGATTGAGCAGGGGGGCTGTTCGCACACCTAGACGATACGGACGCTCGTCTAAAAATGCTGAAAGATTATCTTCACGTTGCTACCTTCTGTGCAGCTGCTTCGTGAAGCGACATGCTGCACGGTGCTTCGCATACTTAAAAGCTCGAAGGGCACGTATTGATTTTTGCTTGTTTGTTTTTCTCTGTCTCTCTCTCTCTCTCTCTGCTCCTGACGGAGGGGGTGTGAGCTGCCGCCTTCAACAGCTTTGTACCGGCGGTGCTTCGCATACTTAAAAGCCAAACAGCCCTATTGATTTGTTTGCTTTTGTCAATCTCTCTCTGACATTATCTGCTCCTGATGCGCACTCCTTTGAAGAGGAAGATATGTTTGCATTCTTTTAATTGTGAGACGGAACTGTCATCTCTGTCTTGTCATGGAGCACAGTTTAAACTTTTGAAAAAGAGACAAATGTTTGTTTGCAGTGTTTGAATAACGTTCCTGTCTCTCTACAACCTCCTGTGTTTCTGCGCAAATCTGTGACCCAAGCATGACAATATAAAAATAACCATATAAACATATGGTTTCTACTTCGCGGATTTTCTTATTTCGCGGGTGGCTCTGGAACGCAACAACACCCCGATGGAGGAGGGATTACTGTATTATCACAATTCCAGGTTCACATAAAAGTTTTTTTTATTGACCAACAACACTTTTTTAAATAATCAACAGCCAAAATACTTCAACTTTTCCTCCTTCCACCTCCAGTTGAGTGTTGCCCACTGCCTCCCGACTCTGACTCCTCGAGGTGAGGCTATGGGCTTCTTTAATCTGGTCCCTTGACTGCTTCTGGTACCCAAAGATCCTGACATGTCCCATGCCATCTTGTGGGTGTCTGTTATAAGTGGTCTGTGGCATTGGGCAAGTTTTAAATAAATAATCGTGAAAAAGAACGTGCAGAACTAGAATTGGGTGCGGCTGTGCGTTAACGTGCTTTGCTCCAGTGACGTCTGGGGTGGCTGGCCGATCACACACACACACACATGTGAATGAGAGTATCAGTCAGGTGCCTTATTCATGCCTCAGAGATAGTGACATCTCATACCTCCGCCCAGTTAATCAAATATAAGGAGCCTACACCAAGGAGAAAGAAAAGGAGGTTAAAAGATGGATAGAAGGATGGAATGTGGCAGGAGTGGTAGATGCTAAGGTGCAGAAGAGAGCAGGCAGACAGCCGGCAGGAGAGTCCAACGGCATAGCATGAGGCCTACGCTTGGGGGCTGAAGAGGATCACTCCCATTGAGTGTTTCTTGGAGACTGCGGAGGGACCAGATGCTCACTCCTCCGTAAGACTGATGAGTGCCAGTGGTAGCTGAAGGAGCAGAGGCTCAGCATGGCACTACTAAATACGGACTTGAAGAGTGAGAATACTTATGAGGTCAGTTACTTTGTGTTTTCATCTTCTTCTTTCGGCTGCTCCCGTTAGGGGTTGCCACAGCGGATCATCTTCTTCCATATCTTTCTGTCCTCGTCATCTTGTTCTGTCACACCCATCACCTGCATGTCCTCTCTCACCACATCCATAAACCTTCTCTTAGGCCTTCCTCTTTTCTCCTCCCTGACAGCTCTACTCTTAGCATCCTTCTCCCAATATACCCAGCATCTCTCCTCTGCATATGTCCAAACCAATGCAATCTCGCCTCCCAACCTTCCAACTTGAGCTGACCCTCTAATGTCCTCATTTCTAATCCTGTCCATCCTCATCACACCCAATGCAAATCTTAGCATCTTTAACTCTGCTACCTCCAGCTCCATCTCCTGCATTCTGGTCAGTGCCACCGTCTCCAACCCATACAACATAGCTGGTCTCACTACCGTCCTGTAGACTTTCACTCTTGCTGATACCAGTCTGTCACAAATTACTCCTGACACTCTTCTCCACCCATTCCACCCTGCCTGCACTCCCTTTCTCACCTCTCTTCCACAATCCCCATTACTCTGTACTGTTGATCCCATCCATTATCCAACCCGCTATATCCTAACTACAGGGTCACGGGGGTCTGCCGGAGCCAATCCCAGCCAACACAGGGCGCAAGGCAGGAAACAAACCCTGGGCAGGGCGCCAGCCCACCGCAGGGCGCTCACACACACACCAAGCACACACTAGGGACAATTTAAGATCGCCAATGCACCTAACCTGCATGTCTTTGGACTGTGGGAGGAAACCGGAGCACCCAGAGGAAACCTACGCGGACACGGGGAGAACATGCAAACTCCACACAGGGAGGACCCGGGAAGCGAACCCGGGTCTCCTAACTGCGAGGCAGCAACGCTACCCACTGCGCCACTGTGCCGCCCCGTTGATCCCAAGTATTTAAACTCATCAACCTTCGCCAACTCTACTCCCTGCATCCTCACCATTCCACTGATCTCCCTCTCATTCACACACATGTATTCTGTTTTGTTCCTACTGACCTTCATTCCTCTCCTCTCTAGAGCGTATCTCCACCTCTCCAGGGTCTCCTCAACCTGCTCCCTACTATCGCTACAGATCACAATGTCATCAGCAAACATCATAGTCCACGGGGACTCCTGTCTAATCTCGTTTGTCAACCTGTCCATCACCATTGCAAATAAGAAAGTGCTCAGAGCCGATCCCTGATGTAATCCCACCTCCAACTTGAATGCATCCATCACTGCTACTGCAAACCTCACCACTGTCACACTTCCCTCGTACAAATCCTGTACAACTCTTACTTCTCTGCCACTCCTGACTTCCTCATACAATACAGTGTTTTATACTTGTAATTAATTTAGAGATCTGTTTTCACTTTGACATTAAACATTTTTTTTTCCTTTGGTAAATATCATAAAAAATTAAATCCCCTGTGATTCAATGCTGTATAACAAGAAAATGTGAATACTTTTTATAGGCATGACATACACACACAGGTGTCAACATCATTTCCTAGGTTACAGAAAAAATAACATTTTTGAGTTACATTTTTATTTTACAGATGTCAGTGTTATATTGTATATTTATTTTACTATAATGTTTTGAAGTGGCTCAAATAGATATTATTTAAAAAAAAAAAACATTGATAATTTGTAAAAAGCTTAAAAAGCCTAATAATGTGCTTGCTGATGAGTAAGAAAAATTTCCGTCTCAGAAGGTTACCTCCTCTGCTGCTGGGTTCCTGGCTGCCAAGAGCGTCTTCCCCATCTCCACACACTGCATTACGCTCTTATTGCGGGCCTCAATCTCATTCTTTAAGCCCTGGTGGTAATTCATTAGCACCTCCACTGACGACACATCTCTGTGAAAAAAGAAGGAGGCAGCTTTGGTTTCATTGCTCATTCAGTTCAGACTGAGGCTAGTCAAAACAAAGAGGGGCAATTCTTCATTGAAAATGAGTATGTTTTATGTGCAGATTTACATTAAGCAGTCTATACGGTATTAGGAGAATTTGTTCATTAACTTAAAACTACTAGGGACGTTTGAAATGTTTCCGCACTCTGTTTACTAAAAATTTCAAAAACAAACATTTCTACATAGTCACCTTCCTTTGCAGTGCAATTTTCCCAGTCACATGACACTCTCAAACCTGACCAATTACTACTCCTCCCGCCTTCACCATTTCCAATGAAAATATAAAAGTACAGAAACTTTTTGAATGTTCCTCGTGTGAATTGATCATTAAAGTCAAGACAGCCTCTTCAATCACTTTTCCATTTTCTAAATCTCCTTTTTCCAATATGGGGTAGAAGGAAGCCAGAGTCTGTTGTATAAGCATCTGGCGCATGGGAGGAATTTAGCAAAGACGAGTGGCAGTTCATTAAAAGGCACACCCACTCACACAATGAAGGCGCCAAATAACACAAATGTCATGTCTTTAGCAGGTGGGAGGACATCAGAAGAAAAACACATGCAAACGTGCTAAGAAGGTGTGACAATGAATGGGCCGGGATTCAAATGCACAACTCTGGGACTGAGCCACCAGTCTAACCAAAAGAACATATTCCTATCCAGTGTATGTCCATTAACAATTATAATAAAGACGAAGTTAGCACCCTGCCCAGGATTGGTTCCTGCCTTGTGCCCTGTGTTGGCTGGGATTGGCTCCAGCAGACCCCCGTGACCCTGTGTTCGGATTCAGCGGGTTGGAAAATGGATGGATGGATAAAGACGAAACACAAAATTGAAAGAAAACACACAAAAATATAATGTTTATCTAAAAATGCATAGAAATTATATAAATCATCCTTGCATGCATTTTTAATTGTATAGCACACCAAAAAGACAATTTTAACTTGCACATGATATACAGTGAGTCAGTGTAATTTAAGTAAAAAAGGGAATATCTTTTAATAAGCTACAAGGACATTTTTTTCTTGCTGAGATATGTGACTAAAAGGTATATATTAATATGAATGTTAGGACTTTTGAGATACTGTATGATTATGCACAGGAGAGCTGTAAGCTTGACAAGCTTTTTTACATATATATTTTATAATTCTTTTACAAGAATATCCCACCCAAAAAAAATATATTTTGATGTGACTTATACTGTGTTGTTTATAGTGATGCATCTGTCAAACTAATTCCAAAGCTAAACATTTTTATTTTTTGTCACAGCATGCATAGCTCATGTGCATTTATTAGACGTCTCAGTTTAAGAACAGCTCCACTCATAAATGTTATTTATTACGTTACTTACCTCATGTAGTTTGTGGTGATGGCCAAAAACATTTTTTTAATTTCATGCTGAGAAACGTGCAGAAAGAAAGGGGTGCTTTAGAAGTCCCGTGGGCGGCAAAGGGTTGCTGTGACAGTTCATAACTGAAGAATATCAGTTAATGGTGAGTGGTAGGCTTTCAGTTTTCTTTTTTTACCAGAAATTAAATTGAGTGTTTTCATTATTTCTATTATACTTTTGCTTCATTTTTAATGAAGACAAAGCTGAATGTGGAACTAACAGGCTACTAGTTTTTGCTCCGTCTAGAAGTAGCACAGTAGTGCAACGTCTAGCCTAACTAGACTGAGAATACACAACAGTGGAAGACACAAAAGGCAGTGCCATGAAGGTCCATGAAGTATAATGCTGAAGATTCACTCTTAATTTACACTGAGTGCAACCTCAACCTTTCACACATGCTGTGATGATGGCTTTACAGATAACAATACCCACCGCCCTCAGGACAAACGACAAAACTGTCAAAGGGACAAAAACCACACCACCTCCGAGCAGCACCTTCACATAAAACTGTTTTCTTGCATCACATGTTACTGATGTTTGCTTATGAGATTGAATTGCAAACATGTCATTTGAGCCATTCAAACCTTAATAATAATAATAATAATAATAATAAATAATAATTTTATTTATATAGCGCCTTTCCCTAGCTCAGGCACTTCACAGAAAGCACTTTGTATCTGTTATCTGGTATTCACACACAGATCTGACAAGATTTGTTGTGCGACTAATTTTAAAGAAAAAAATCGGGAGTGCTCTCCCCTCGACTTTCTCGTACACTCAGATATGGGGATGGATATTTAAGGAGTAAACTGCAAGACAATGATTATATTTTTATATCACGTACATTAAAGAACCGTCAACAACAAATCAAATCAAATTAATACTATATTGAACAATTATTATAAAAGTAAAGTTGAATATATCAAACTCTGCATCTGCATAAATAAAAAATTTGCCATGATATTTTTATTTTGACAAACAATTCAAGTAAATTTTAAGTAAGTGCAAGTGGGTCAAAAGTTGCAAGAGACTTTAATAATGTGTGTAATTTCACTTACATAACATAAAAATGTTCTCAAATATGTATGTATTACCATTTGAATGTCAAATGGAAAATTGTGATTATCTCGAAAACCAGTCATTTTTCGAAAAAATGCACAGACAAAAAATGCTTAGAATGTGGTGCTTTACAATAATGTGATGTAAATTTTTAATAATTTTGGGGAAATGTTTCATGTAAAATACCACTTCTGGTTAGCAGAAAAAGAAAACGTAGAAAAATCTACATTTTGTACCCAATACTTGTATGCAAAATTTGGTTGACCTAAGTGAAAGCAAGTTATTGTGTTTACATACATACACAGACATACTTCCAAAAATGGGAGGTCTAAAACGTCGAGATTCATCAAAATCTCGAAATCGAATTTTTGGGCGATTCTGCTACTTTCCCTGTACTTCATATATTATAAAGTAAAAATAAAGTGAAAGTCATCACACAAGTACTTACCTTGGCTTTTCACCGGTGCCAATCTGACAGATGATACCATCCATCCAAGAAACCAGGTCCCGTACTACCCCAAAGAATCGCAGTTTGTCAGTTGATGTGGTGATTTGAAGTCTGCATTCTTCACAGGATGTCAGCAGCTCTTTCCAAGCTTGCATCACTTCTTGCTCTTTCGCTACAATGGTGTCTGCTTTTTCACCAGCATAGACAGTACGCAACTGGGCTGCACTCTCCTGGAGTTGGCGCACCTGATGGAAACATCAGAACAGGTAGGAGCAGGAAATAGAGTGCCAGCTTACAAGGAGCGAAGTCCATATTGTAAGTAATGTTATAACTATTGTATGTGGCTGGTAAAAACAAACAATTTTAACTAAGGAATAATAGATAAAAAGAAGGAACCATTTCCCATCACTAACCACCACCTAGCTCTGTGAAGATGATGTTAGGAAAAAATAAATAAAAGAGCACCTGGATGGCCACAAAATTGGACCATAACCCAACCCTAAAAGCTAGACATTCAAAATTTCCACATTACTAGGCACCCAGCTTCCTACCAGCTTAGAGACAGTCATTTTTTAATAGAAGAGTCAGATAAACAGTCAGTCAGGGACATAAAAAGCACAAGACATGCCATATTGTAAAAAGGACGATTTACAGAAGCTTTCCAAGAGAGGTCAGTGGTACCTTTTCAACAAACGTACCCAAGAAAGAGCTTCTGCTGTATATAAATAGAAGAATAAGAGGAAAGATCTTGGAAGAGAAATGTACAGTATGAGGTAAGAAAGCATTGTGAAGGAATACACCATTTATAGAACAGTAGTGGCGTATTTAAAAGAAACAGTAACAAACTCTGATGCTTTTGAGGGGGCTGGCCTTGGATACGCAGTGGAGTGTGGTCTTATTTGTTGAAGGTATGGTCATTGTTTTTATATTTTTTAATTTATAGATACTAAATTTACATCAAGACTGATGGAAATTATTTGGCTTAAAATTATATTGCCATGCTTCATTTTTCCATAAAAACAACAACAACAATCATAATAATAATAATTACTGGATTATGTTTGGACACACAGACATTGCAAAATAAAACTAAAAAAGCAATGCAGCAACATTATGACTGTAACACCAGGCTTTGAATTCACTGCTAAAAACTGACCTAATTCAAAGTCAAAATATAAAAGAAAATATAGACTATATAAAATATAAAAGACATCACAACTTGGCAACCTCTATCTCCTGGTCCTCACTACCATCTGTGAACTTATGGATGACTCTCCTTACGTGCGTTTCTGGCTCACTGAACATTTCTTATAATTAGTTTTTTGTATGAAAAGCTCTGACTTTGTGCATTGAGTGGACGGTGATCCTGCTTCCTCTGCATACACTAGCGTAGACACAGTAAATAGGAATGATTCAACAATGGATAAAAATGCTTTATTATATTTCCATCAAATCTAATTTTATAATTTCATTTGACAGTTTATTTTGAGGAATATGGGGACACAGTTGGACACACTTGTTCACTGTAAATTTCATAGAAATGTTAGGAATTTTTTCTTCATAGAGAATCACAGACACATGGGATAAATGACCAAGTAGTGTGGCAGACAGTAGGGCTTTATGGACTTAGAAAACTAGACTTGATGTTATTTTAGAAGAATTAAATGGATAGGACTGGCAAAGTTTGTTGGGCTGAACGGCCTGTTCTCAGCTGGATTGTTTTAATGTTCTAAAAACTGACAGACTGAGAAGATCGTTCCTCCCTCAAACTATGCAACTCTTCAATTCCACCCAGGGTAAACGTTAACATTATATAAAGTTATTGTCTGTTATCTATCTATCTATCTATCTATCTATCTATCTATCTATCTATCTATCTATCTATCTATCTATCTATCTATCTATCTATCTATCTATCTATCTATCTATCTATCTATCTATCTATCTAAACACCTGGTAGCTCTTTTAGGGCGGATGTTGACTTTTGTTGACAGGAGGGGTTGTGGGCGAATGTCGACAAAAGTCGACATCCAGGGATAGACGGCAACAATCAGCTGTTAATGGCGACAAAACTCACTGTCACGTCACAGGCATTCCCTCTCTGCTTGGAGGAATGTTAGACTCATTGACTCAGCAACTGATCCTTGCGTGAGTTGCGATATGTAAACAAATGCAAACAAAGGCAAGATGGCATCAACATCTCACGAGGGAGCGAAGCGAGTGCAGAAAAGAAAATACTCGGCAAATGACATTTTGCGCATTATTGTGGAGTCGGATTTCATTGACAGTGACCAGGAGATCGAACAAGAGATTGAGGAGCCGGCATCAGCCGATCGGAGACCAGCTGATGCCGCCCCAGCTGCTCGGCTGGCAGCTGAGCGCATTCGCACGGCCGATGCACCTACGGCAAGGTTCGCGTGGGAGGAATACCCAGAAATTGATCTGTGGGAGCCGAACTGGCTACCGGACTTCACAAGAAGGCACGGCCTGCTGCTGGACACAATGGATTACAAGCCGCTGGACTATTTCAATCTGTTTTTTCCTGAGGCAGTTTTTCCGCTGATATCAGACGAAACAAACAGGTATGCAGAGCAATTTTTTGAATCGCGGGATGCGCTTGCTCCACATTCTCGTTTTTCGAAGTGGAAACCCACAACAAAAGACGAGATGAAGGGCTTTGTGACATTGCAGATAGAGATGGGACTGGACTGGCGATATAATTTCAGGGAGCATTGGTCCAAACGTACTTTGTCACCTGGTGGCTTTGGACAGGTTATGCCGCGTGATAGGTACGTGCTGCTGCAAAGCTTCATTCACTTCTGTGATAACCAGAAGCAAATCCCAAGGGGAGAGCCAGGCTATAACCCCATGTGTAAAGTTCAGCCTCTGCTTGACATAGTGGAACCAACATATAAACCATTTTTATCAGCCTGGCCGTGATTTGTCTGTGGATGAATCAATGAGAGAACTGTCCCTTGACAAGTCAGGTTGTGCTGGAGCTGCTTCAGGGCTATGAACATTTGGGTCATGTTGTGTACATGGACGATTTTTATACATCACCAGAATTGTTCATGGAGCTACAGAGCAGGGGAATAGGAGCTTGTGGCACAGTGAGGATGAACAGGAGACACATGCCTTCACAGTTGAAGCCAGACAGGCTGAAGATGAAAAGAGGTGACAATCCTGTTTTCATGCGGGCGGATAACTTGGTGGCATTGGGGTTCTATTCAATATGGGAGTGCACAAAAAGGCAAGCTTCAAAAGGGTGACCTCAATTGGGCGTGGCGAATAAAGACGCGCGTAAATAAAAGCGAGCTTCAAAAGGGCGACCTCAATTGGGCGCAGCGAATAAAGGCAAACGCAACAAAATTATTACAGAAAATTTATTAGATAAAGGCCATGATTGAACCTATAAAAAGGCGAAAGCAAGAATATTAAAACATCCAATTAATTGAGGTCGCCCTTTTGAAGCTTGCCTTTATTTACGGGCACCTTTATTTGCCGCACCCAATTGAGGTCGCCCTTTTGAAACTCGCCTTTTTGTGCACGCCCTTATTGAAGGATACCTGGCATTGGCATGGCATGAAGTCAAACGGGTGACTTGTCTTACTACAGTTCACACCAACAATTTATGTGAGAAAGTAATTCGTTCAAAGGGAAACCCAGAAGGTAGGAAGCTGGACAAGCCCGTTGCACTTGAGGAGTACATGGCTGGAGTTGATCGAATGGATCAGATGCTGGGGTCATATGCTTATGGCCATAAGTCCACCAAGTGGTACCACACTGTGTACCATTGCATGCGTGAGATTGCACTCACAAATGGATATATGTTATTCAAGCAGGCAAACAGTGACAGCACTATGACTGCGGCAGATTTCCGCAAGAAGGTGGTTGACAGCTTGCTGGCAGATTATGTTGGAGTGCCTTTGGCAAAGCGAGGAAGGCCATCACAAAGAGCAGTGCCAGACAGGCTGACTGAGCGCCACTTTCCTGCAACATATGAGGACAAAAAGTACAAGCCTGACTGTGTTATGTGCAGCAACAGACAACTGAAAAAGAGACACCAGTGCAACACATATTGTAAGCAGTGCAACGTGGCAATGCATGCAATTGGCTGCTTTGAGCGTTATACTTTGCAGGACTTTGCTTTGTAACATGTACAGTATGTGAAATAATAATATGTTAAATTATATAGTATGCAGGCTCATACAAAACGCAAAGCAGTTATATTAGTCAAAAATACATATTTTTTGTTGATTTGATATGTTAAACAATTGTTTTGTGCTCTTTTTTTAAAATAAGTTAGTTTTTGGAAAAATATTCAGCCCTGGGAGAAAAGAAACAAAAAATTAGCCCTAAAAGAGTTAAAAAGCCAAGTCACTGTATAACCCAGGTTAGAGCTCCATGGAAATAACAAGCCAACTTATTTCCAGTGTCGTTATACTCAAATTATCAAAAATACATCTGCAACTTTTCTGTTCACTTTCAGACTATTCATAAAGCACATTTTTAAAAATTATATGTATTTTCATTATCAGCAGCTCACTCTATGTGAGGTGAGTGGGCATTGATAATGTAGTCAAGAGAACATTACAGCAGATTGGAGGTGGACAGCAAAAATAATTTGACGCCTACACTCTTCACTCACCAAAAAAACAGAAATGTGACTGCGAAGTGAACCAGGCTGAAATTAGGAATACAAATAGAAGATACAAATATCAGAATAAAATAGTGTATTGTTAGAAAATAATATTACAAATCCATTGCTCACAGCAACCTCAATGTCGCTGAATACTGAGGGTTTCTGAACCGAAATTAACAGCTTAATGTTCTTAAAGGGACTTCCCCCACAATGAACCAGTAGTAAAACTGATAAATCCAATGGGTATATGAACCATGCAATGAATGGTGATGGTCCACCTCGCCCTCGTTGTTTGGTCCTGTGCCAGTCCTACACCACCTTATGGGGCCTGCAGTCCCAGCGCTGACAGAGACTACCATTTAAAAGGCTTTTATGATTGCTGCTACCACTTCAATGTGGTTAGAGACCAGTGCTTATCCAAAAGGGACAGTTATTTCTTCTCACCCCATGCTCTTTTAGGAAAGCAAATCTCCCTGTGATTAGAACAGAGCATGGTAGATAACCAGGGTGGGGGTGTAGAGGTACGACCAGGGCAAAAGACAGGAGGGCAGTGGGCATCAAGAGAAGAATGGAGGGGAGAAAAGAGAGTGCTTTATGTAGAGTCCACCAAGTGTTGGGCAAAGTAATCAGAAGAAGGAAGTGCAGAAAGGACAGATGCAGAGAAGGTGGTAAGGATATATAGAAGGAAGATTTTGTCAAATTGTGATAGCTGAAAGTAAAGGAGGAAGTGGAGAAAGTAGAAGAACAGAAAAGGAAATAAAAAAGTGGTCTGAGATATGCAAGGGAGTGATGGACGGGGAGGGAGGAGAGGCAAGATTGAATATGAAAATGAGGTTAAGGTGATGACCTGCCAAATGAGCAGGAGATGACAGAAACTCAGAGAAGGAAAGAGAAGAGATAAGGGTAAGGAAACCAGATGAACAGGAAGTTTATGTTGAAATCTCCTAGAAGGATAACAGGATCGGAGGATCAGGATACAGAAGAGTTTGTGCAAAAAATTCACATATGGACCTGGAATGTGATAGTTCATAATGAGAAGCAGGCTGTTAGGGAAGGTTACTTGAACAACATTGCATTCAAAAGACGAAAATGAGAAGGTGTTAAGACATTCAGGAGCAGTAAATATCCAGGTAATGGACAAGAGAAGACCAATACCACCCACACGTTCAGGGGTACGTGGAGCGTGAGAAAACCTGTAAGACGACAAAAGATCCACATTTCTGTCAGAGTTAGGAAGTCCAGAGAAAAGAGAGGCGTAGGCAGTGATGAAATCAGCCTTTTTGCAAGCTAAACGACAGTTCAACATTTTGCCAGAACATCAGTTATAATGCTAGAAATGTGATGATCTCCTTCTCTACCAGTATTCATCTTTTTCAAGTCCTAAACACAATCCTCCATTAGGCCTCCAATACATAGGTTAATGATTTTATGTAAACCTAAAGTGAAAGTTGTTACCTCTCAGATGAGTCAACTGACCCATCATCCCTCTCATAGACTTGCCACATATTTTTATTGGTCAATCCTGAAAACACTGCTGAAATCATCACCATATTAATTAGACCTAGTGAAATTTCACCAATTAAAAAGACATGAGCCTGGGGTAATTTTAATCATTACTTTCATTTCATTTAACAATCTTCAATCAGGATTGGTTCCATTATCATTTAAATGCAGTGTCAATTTTGAACTTTTAGGAAATTACAGGTCTGTTCCATCCATCTTCTCCTCTCTAAAATGTTTGGAAATATAGTGACATAACATTTGAAATAGTTCAAGGTCAAATTTTTATTTGTCATTCCAGCCATATCTAAAATACAGTGGGACAAAATTGCATTGCTCAAGACCAGAAAGCGTGCACCAAGGAAAAGGGGGAAAAAAAGCACAAAAACGTAAGCCAATAAAAATAAATAATTATGTGTATAAAAACTGGCTTGTTATGAGCATGTTACAGAGAGTTTAGCAGTCTTATTGCCTGTGGAAAGAAGCTCCTGCATATTCTAGCTGTTCTTGATTTTATGGACCGATGTCTCCTACCAGATGGCAAAATATTGAACAGTCCATGAGAGGAGTGTGAGGAGTCTCCTGCAATGCAGAGGGCTTTGTTCTTAAAATCTAGCCTTAAAAACGTCCTCAGTAGAGGGGAGAGAGATCCCGAAGACCCTCTGAGCCATTCTCACCACAGTGAGAGTCTTCCTGTCAGACACGCTGCAGTTTCTGTACTAAGATGTGATGCAGTTAATAGTGACACTCTTGAAAGTGCCCTGGTAGAAGGTGGTGAGGATGGGAGGAGGGATTTTCACTCACTTCAGCATCCTAAGGAAGTGCAATCTCTGCTGAGCTTTCTTGACCTGGGATATGGTATTGCAACTCCAAGACAGATCATCAGTGATGTAGACACCCAAGAATTTTGTGCTGCTGATCCTCTCTACAGGACATCCACTGAAATGTTGTGGGGGCTGTTCAGCTTTTGTTCTGAAGTCCACAATCAACTCTTTTGTCTTACTTACATTAAAGGACAGGTTGTTGTCCTTGCACCAGGGGTCTCATGCATAACGCCATGTGTAGAATTCAGACTAAAACATGGCGTATGGACAAAAGCGGAAAGGTTCGTACTCACAAAAAAATCCAAATGCATAAATCTGTGCGTTCGCCAACTTCCACGTTCTTCTGCTCCATAAATCCCGGTCAGCGTGAAAAGTAACGCTCGTGCATGCGCCTGCTGCCACTCCCCAAACTCCTCCCAGAATTACGCCTCTTTGAATATGCAAATCAATATAAATAGCCCTTAAGCGCAGGGTTCTGTGAAAAGGCAATGGCAAAAGCATGGGGGGAAATAGAAGAATTAAAGTAGAACACCATAAACTTCATCTTAAAATCGTTTAATTTACTAGTTTCTCAAATCCCATCGTAACTAAAGTAGCACGTTAAATGCTTTGTTTTGTATGTGTTCTTCTTTGTGCTCTATGAGTGTGAATCACTACGTGCTTCTTAAACAGGCTTTCTCTTCCTATGACAGGACACAGAATCCATTACATTCACGATATTACAGCTCTCTGAATAATTTAAATACTGAGATGTATACTTGATATTTTCATGATGATAGGAATTAAAGCATGTATTAAACATGGGAGCATGGTGGCGCAGTGATTGTTCATGCCTCACACAAGATGCTTGCTGCACCATGTGCGACCTTCGATGAAATCATTTATTGCAGCAGTACTGTTTCTTTCAAACGTACTAACCCCCAATTTCTGTCCTTCCTTTTCTTTCTCCAAATACCCAATTGTCACATAATCAGCTTTGTAATAGACATTAAGCCATCTGTAAGCTGAGAATGCCGATTCTTCAGAACTTTTAAGGAACATTGAAATATCTTCATAGTACATGTTTAATTATTCTATCCATCTATCCTTCCAGTGTTGCGCCAGCTCCAGCAAGAATATAGCATGAGGCAGGAACAATCTGTGAATGGAGCGCCAGCTCCTTGCTAGCGCTGCGGCACCGTGTCCTCACATGTTTTATTAACAATATAGATATATGAAGTTAAAGTTTTATCTGTATAATATAATAAACATATTTTGCTGCATTACATCTTAAAAATGATATCGTCATCGTATGTAAATACGCGCTTTATAAAGTGGCTCAGGTTGTGCAATATTATAACTGTATCACAAGTTTATAGTGAGGTGATTGTACTTATAAGTACAAACAGTTCTACAAGGAGCACTTGATGGACTGATTGAGTGTGTTTAGAGTTCTTGGGATGAAACTGTTTCTGAACCGCGAAGTCCGTTCAGAAAAGGCTCTGAAGCATTTGTTGCATGAGAGCAGTTCAAATAGACAGCATGGCTGAGGCAGCGTGTGCTTGATGCTGTATTCCGATAATTCTCTTTCCGATCAGCTGCTGTAGAGCTGTGATTCCACACTCAGATACAGTGATATAAATACTCCGAGTGGTGCAATGAGAGTAATATGGAAAAAGATGATCCGCTGTGGCAACCCCTAACAGGAGCATCTAAAAGAAAAAGAAGGTGAAGTGAGAGTAACAACGCTAAAGACGCTATGGTATTTAGAATAGTTTGGCTATTCCGTGGACCATTATATTGTTAAAAGTTAATTACAATCAAATGCCTTAAACTAATAAACAATATGTGGTTAATTTCAGTGTATATGATAAAGCCACATTAGGGATGTGGATCTAAAAAAGAAAGGGAAACAAAAACAGTGCTTTGACGCTGGGAGCCGCTGGTTTGCAAAATCGAGCGGAGAACTTGCATACGCCAGGATTTGAGCTACCATGAAAATGTGCGTGGCTTTACGTCAAGTTTAGGTTTTATACATTGTGATTTGAGCGTGTGTTGTGGGGTACAAAATCTGTACATTTTGGTTTAATTTCCATTATATTTTGTTCGAGACAAGACAACAGATGAACTACATTTAGGACAAATCAAGGTTTTTTTCCCTTACACCTCACCTTTAAAACAGCTGTTCCAACATAGAAAAGAAGACATGCTGGTGGCTCAATTACTTTATAACCTGGGAAAGGAAGACTGAGCCAATGCCTAATTATTTTACAGCCTGGGAAAGGAAGATCTACCGACACCTCAGAGAACTTAAAAGGTTTTATTGTTTGGGAAAATGGACAGTGAATTAATTCTTCATATTGAGAGCCAGCCAATCAGAAAATCTATCAATCACATCTTGCAAAAACCCTGGTACAATTTTAGAATAAATATGCCTCATCTGAGGAGTGAGTAGGGGAAGTAAGGACATAAGGAAGTAAGGAAGGAAGGAGGAAGAAGAATGGACGAAGATGCCACTGGTCGTCAGAAAAGCATCATGAATATTGATTGCTAGATCACAAGCCGCCTGTGACATTCATCCTTGTCATCTCTACTTTTTTTCGTAAGCTTTTTCTAAAGACTATATATATTCAGACTTTCCTATCAGTACCTATTTTCTATTATTCTTTGTTCCAGTGGTATTATTATTATTATTGTAATAAATACCATGCTGCTTTTAACTTTCTATGCTTTGTCTTAATGTCTAGAGTGATTGAAGTAATAAGTTAGATTTCTTGGAGCACCTAGGTGCAGTCGGACTTTTGCCATTATTTCTGTGCTGCAAGGTTTATTAGGCTGAGAGTGAGAACTCCACTCAATAGTAAGGAGCAGTATGTAAATGAGAAAAGCGCTATATAAATGTAATGAATTATTATTATTATTATTAAAGAAGGTATTCTTGGCTGATAAATGGCCTATAGTCAAGAGTGCTGAGTCCTTGTATGTTTAAATGTATTCTTGTAGACCAAAAGTAATATTTAGGTCTGAGATATCATTAAAACATCACATGTAGTTCATGCCGATAATAAGTAAGTCTCTTGAAGTGCTGAGTGACAGGCTGTGTTATACCTAAAGCACTTGTGTGGTTAAAAGTGCCAGAGGTTAACCAGCTGTGTGTGTGTCATTCATGGGGCACTGTTGTGGTTGCAGTCTGTGTGTATGCGTATTGCTATGTATGTGTGTGTTCATCTTAAAGTGCAACAGTAGACCAACCCGATAACGAGCTTGACGAGTACACTTACTCTTGAGGTAACAGGTAAAGGGTAAGTAGAGCGAAATACTATGATAATACAGCGTGGAAACGGGAGTATGCAACATTTTTTGTGCGTATGCATTGTTTATACATGAGGCCCCAGGTCACTAACTGTTCCACCTCTGCTCTGTAAGATGTTTCATCTTCATTATTGATGAGTCCTACTACTGTTGTATCATCAGCAAACTTACTGTGCTGATTTGTGCAGGACCTGGCAGTACAGTCATGTGTCAGCAAAGTAAAGAGCAATGGACTGAGCACACAGCCCTGAGGGGACCCCATACTCAGTTTGTAGGTACGCAATGTCTTAATGGCAACATGTCCTGTCTGTTGTCTTTCTGACTAGAAGTGCAAGATCCATTTACAAAGCATGGTGAGCAAGAGCATAGAAACTTTCACTATTAGCTGATGTGGGGTGATTGTATTAAAGGCTGAACCGAAGTCAATAAAAACTATCCCAGCATACCTGTTCTTTTTTCTCCAAGTGAGATAGTATGGTGTGTAGAACAAGTTTGATGGCATCATCTGTGGACTGATTGGTACAATATGTGAACTGTAAGGTGTCTAGCGAAGGTGTGAGGCTAGCTAGAATGTTACACATGACTAGTCATTCAAATCAGTGCCACAGACCAGTAGTCATTGAGGCGGGTTACAGTTGTTTTCTTGGTGGCAGCCTTAAACTGTGTAGGTACCACAAACTGCTGGAGACAGATGTTAACGATGTATGTAAAAACAACTGCTAACTCAGCAGCACAGTCGTTCAACACCCAACCAAGAATGTTATCAGGTCCCACAGCTTTATGTGGTTTGACACAACTCAGTGTCCTCCTCACGTCAGCTGTACACAGTCTACAGTAAGGACCTCCTCCCCTGGTGAATAATTCAGTGCCTCAAACCTGTCATAGAACTCATAAAGCCTGTCAGGGAGAGAAGCATCAATGACCTCAAACTGTGGTACTACTTTATAGTCCGTAATGGCCAAAAACCTAAAAACTATTTCAAATTTAGAGATGAACACAAAAACTGAGAAAACATCCACTTGGGCAAAAAATGATCTACAGCTGCTCCTTGTTTACCCAGTTTCCATATCTAAGTGCCAACTTCAATGAATCCAGTCATTCTAGACTACCTAAAGAACAATGCTGGCCAAGTTTTAAAATGGTTGCACCATTTTCTGGATCAGACTAAATATGTCAAGTGGTGACCTTTTAAGAAGTTTATGGATGAAATATTTGGACAACTTAGTTATTAGCTGTGTTCAGATGGTGCAAAGCTGACTGCACAGACCCAAGGCTGTCTCGACTGCCAAAGGTGCAGCAACTAAATACTGACTTCAAGGGGGTGAATACTTATGCAATCAATTATTTAATGTTTTATATTTGTAATTAATTTAGATCACTTTGCAGAGAACTGTTTCCATTTTGACATTTAAAGAGTCTTTTCCTGTTATTCAAAAAAGTTAAATTAAATCCAAAATGTGAAAACTATCAAAGGAGATTAAGACTTTTTATAGGCATTGCATGTTAGTTTTAAGAAGGAGGTGGGACAGTTTTGAAACAATAAGGTAAACATTTCAGAATTTGTGAAATTCTCCAGAATTGGCACTACCTTCAAGTTATAAAGTAACTTCAACGTCAGGAGGAACAATGTACTACAAAGAAGGACTTGTCAACCAGGATGAAGAATAATGACCCTGACCTGTCTGGCCTGAAAAAAGGACCTCCACCTTGTTTTTGATTGCCTTTGAGACCAGATAGAAGAACCTCTAAAACCTCTGATAGTACAAGACTCTTTGTTGGTGTATGACAGACTGGCATTGCCCATTTTGCTTTGCTATTGTTTCAGACACAGCTACCAGACCCTCTTAACTTCAGTTGAAATGTCAGTTCTTTCCCCACAGGGCCACTTTGAAATGCAGTTTCTGCATCTCATCTGATGAGACCGATCAATCACAGGCAAAATGGCATCCAGAGATGTCTCCACAACACACCATTTAAACACGTCGGTGGTGAACAAAGAGCCATAACTCAACCACTGGCAGCCTTAATGGACACAACTTTTCATCAATTGTCAACCAAAAGGTTAGAATAATGTGTACCCAGGAGACCAATAGCAAAACACCCATCCCTTAATTTTTAACTCATTGCAAGCACTAGCACTGTGCTCTCAGTTGGCTACAGTATGGCGCAACAAACGCTGGAGCAATCCCTTTTACTCCAATGGGAAACTGGTGCTGGACTGGAAGAGTGGAAGGCAGTCTGTAACACAGGGTGCCACAAGTCCAAGCTTTGGTTAAGCAAAGAGATACCGTAAGTAAAGCCAGATCTTTGTCCCACTAAAGTCAGAAGTCAACTAATTGTTGACTACCCAGCAGGTGTAAATTTTATGCTAGCAAATAAGGACTACCGTGTGTGAAGCCTACTAGAAAAAGGTGAGACCAATGTAAAGAAGGAGAAGAGCCCCTGAAAAAAGACAGAAAAAGCATCCTGAACATCCATCCATGTGTGCCAGAGTAACCTGACCTAGACGGATTGTGACAAAGCATCACCTTTATCTGGAGCCAACAGAAACCAAACCATAAGTACACTTATTCTGATTCTGAGAACTATAGATAGTAACTTAGCAGTTAGGATGAAGCCAGCTAATGTATTCTGGTGATTGGTATCATCGTAACTGGAAAGTAACTTTTGTGAAGGGTAAGTTTGTAGCTATTGCAAATTTATCTTGCCAAATCCAATAGGAAAGTTTAGGACAGTATCACACACACACACACACACACACACACACACACACATGCCCACCTACACAGAGGAACTGTGGTTGTGTGTGTGTGGTGGGGGTAAACCAGTGCAGACTATCTGTGAACAAATCAATGCCATCATAATAGTGCAGGCACTAGGAACATTGCTAGCTAAAACCTTATCTATCATGATCAAATTAATGGAAAGATCAGAATTCATAAGTTATGTGCCTTTTTCTATAGGAGACGAAAAAATTATACTAAACTGAGAAATAAAATGTATTAAGTTACATGCTTTTTTTCTGTATGACAAAATAAGATCAAACTAAGTCAAGAAATAAAACTCATAAGTTATGTGCCTTTTTAAACAATAGAAGAAAAGATCAAACTAGGCTAGGACAGATTTGTGTTTTGTCTTGTTTGTTATTTCTCTATATACACTTGGATATATACACATTCTGTTATTCTGATGTTATGAATAAATTGTATTATTTGGTTTATGGCAGCAAGTATGTTTGGGTTGTTTGTTGAAAAACAATCACCAAATCCAAAAGAAAAAAGAGAGAGTAAAAGTTATTTAATGTGGACTTTCACCAATTTATGAACTTCATTAATAAACTATATCAATGTCTTCATAGTTCTATCATCCTGGCAGGAAGGTGAAGCAGAGACCCCTCACACATACAATATTGGCCATGTACTTAAAAGCATTGTGACCAATTATTACATTAAATTAGGTGGGGTGGGACCCCAACTCCCCACAATTACCCTTCATTTTATCTATACTAATAAAAGGCAAAGCCCTCACTGACTGACTCACTCATCACTAATTCTCCAACTTCCCGTGTAGGTAGAAGGCTGAAATTTGGCAGGCTCATTCCTTACAGCTTACTTACAAAAGTTAGGCAGGTTTCATTTCGAAATTCTACGCGTAATTGGTCATAACTGGAACCTGTTTTTTGTCCATATACTCTAATGGAGGAGGCGGAGTCACGTATCGCGTCATCACGTATTACGCCTCCTACGTAATCACGTGAACTGAAAACGAGGAAGTGATTTACAGCACGAGTCAAACGCGGGAACGAAGGTAAATGACGTTAATTGTTGAGTGTCTTTTAATACTGTGTAATTGTAGAGTGTCTTTTAATACTGTGTAAGCATACATATTAACACATGCGCAATTAAACGTGTGCATTTACGGGGTGATTTCTCAGGCTTAAAAGCTCGACTTTTATTAAAAAGGTAAATGCAAACTGTTTTCATTCTGAAGGGCACAAACCACGTTAGATTTCAGCCGTTAAACGCGCAAAAATGTCCGTACACCAGATAAATAAGCGCAACATATTATCAGTTGTATTGTATGCTTACAATACATATAGAAATGTGTTAATCGTTAACTAATATTATGGGATGGTGTTTTTCGACTCGCGCCTTGATTTAAACGATTGCATATCTTGGTGGGTTTGCGTAGCTTATTGTCAATATCTTTACACCTCTTTTTAAGACTTAATTTAAAAAGGTTTTCTTTTCTTCTTAATTAAAATTTAAAAGCAATACTTCACCGCTGCGAAGCCCCTCTAGCGCTGACGTCCGACGTTCGATTACCGTAAGCGAGTGCAGTGAGTGTGTACGCCTGATGAGCCAAGAATAAGGGGGAAAGACGTGTCGCGTACTCTTTGCATTATTTGACAATAAACTATTTTCATCCATTCTATGATCTGCTTCTCACAACTGAAGGCACTGTGGCTGATGTTACCTGACTTGCTGGCCAACCATAAGCGTTACCTGGTAGGTAACCACCCACTCACTTCACTCCCTTACGGGAATCGAATGTCGGACGTCAGCGCTAGAGGCGAAGCCCCTAAAATTGCGCCACGGCGTGTGGTTCATTTATTTGACAGCATATAGATCGGGGTAATTACATTCACGCCATTCGTAGTCTGATTCACAATCTGATTGTATGGGTGGTTACCTACCAGGTAACGCTTATGGTTAGCCAGCAAGTCAGCTCGAACTGATCACTCGAGTGAAGGCAGTGTCACAAAAAAACAGATCCTTAACAAACTGTTATTGGTATATTTTCCCTCAATTTTAAAAGGTTTTCTTTTCTTCTTAATAAAAATTTAAAAGCAGTACTTTGCCGGTGCGAAGCGCGGGGATTTGAGCGACTGACACATACAGACATATTCATGAGTGCAGGTACTTCGGAAAGAAAGCACCGTGTAAACCTAAAGTTTAAATTAAGTTCATAGACCTACAAAAGGTTGCCATTGATTTCAGGCAAGATTGCTTTTCTCCTGTACAACTATACGTTGCATTCTTAACAGTAAGCTTGCACAGCTTGGCCATATTACAACCGGAGTGCTGAACTGACAATGTCGTATACAAACAGAACTATAACAATCGTAATAAACAAACAAAAAAAAAAAGCGAAGAACCCTTGGATTTAATAAAAAGGCTCCTTCCTTGGCGAACCAAGGAAAAAGGAAGACCTTATATGGCGTTCGTTTATAAAACAGCGGAAAAGCTGTGTTAAGGCTGCTTCACAAAAAAACAGATCCTTAACTAATTGTTATTGGGATATTTTCTATATATATATATATATATATATATATATATATATATATATATATATATATATATATAGATATAGATATATATCTGTGGTGGGTTGGCACCCTGCCCAGGATTGTTTCCTGCCTTGTGCCCTGTGTTGGCTGGGATTGGCTCCAGCAGACCCCCGTGACCCTGTGTTCGGATTCAGCGGGTTGGAAAATGGATGGATGGATGGATATAGATATATATATATATATATATATATATATATATATATATCTATATATATATGTATATATAGATGTATATAGAGATATAGATATATACAGATATACATATATAGATATATATATATATATATATATATATATATATATATATATATATATATGTATGTATGTCTATATATAAATATGTAAGCTTATAAGTACTGCCTTACTTCTCTTTAAGAAAGGAAAATGTAATGATACTTGATTTAAACGATTCCATGTCTGGGTGGATTTGCGTAGCTTATTGTCAATATCTTTACACCTGTTTTTAAGACTTATTGACTGAAACAGGCTTTCACGAAAAAAGTTAGGGCTTTGCTACAAGATACACCCTCCACAAGTTAAGGAAGTAAAAATAAAGGTATATATTTCTGTTTTATTTAAACCTTTTAAGTTTGTATGCATAACCCCATTTGGCTGTTTTAGTTTTTTTTTCTTTCTTCAGTAATATCTCCTTAAAGAAAAACAACATATGCATTTTACTTTTTTTGTTTCTCTTTAGCAATATTTTAGTGTAAAAGGATAACCAGTATTTAAACCTTTTATGTTACTTTATAAATTTATTTTACACAATGTTGAAAAATTAATAAGAAAGCTACATATTTTGGCAGCTGCTGCTTTAATTTTCAATGAAATGAAAAAAGCTCTCCAAGAGAAAACGTCAATGAAGAAGAAACAGTTTGCACTATCTAAAAAGGAGAAACCCTCATTTATAAAGGTTTGCTGCAGATGACTTAACTGAAAATAAATGAATAGTTCCTATGTGTATAATACATATTTATCTATTTGACTTATGCCTTTATTCCAGCAACTTGCAACATCTGAGGTACAATTTGTTACATTACTTTTGTTTTTTGCAGAACAGGCAGATGAAGTGACTTCCTCAGGGTCACACAGTGGTGTCAGTACCAGGATTTGAACTGACAAGCTCCGGGTTTGCTGAAATATTACTGAAGAAAGAAAAAAGACGAAAATGGGCAAATGGGGCTATGCATACAAATGTCCATCCATCCATTATCCAACCCGCTATATCCTAAATACAGGAGCCAATAAGTAGATATGTATATATACAGTATATATATATATATATATATATATATATATATATATATATATATATATATATATATATATATATATATATATGTGTGAATGTATGTATGTATGTATATATGTATGTCTATATTTATATGTACAGTATATATATATATATATATATATATATATATGTAGATATGTAAATTTGTATATGTATATGTGGATGTGTATATGTATATGTAGATATGTATATATATGTATATATGTTTATGTATATATATGGTGACATAACCTCTTTAACACACTACTTCTCCACTGCGAAGCGCGGGTATTTTGCCAGTTTTACCATAAAAATCAAATGTGGAATACTCAATAGTGATAAACTCATAAATAAGGGAATAAATTATGAAGATGACAGAAATCCAGTTGGACTGCAAAGTATACATCATAATCCCAATCCAGCTTTGCTTTTCATTTTTCAAATAACTAAACTACAGCCACTGGCTTCTTAGATGGTCCTCCTAGTAGTCGTGTAAAAACAGATTTCCTGTTGTTATTATTTATCAGTAGCGCCTCTCTTGATTCACGGATACAGTGTCTTACTTGTGTTTCTGAATGGATGAGTAGTAATTTTCTCAAACTAAATAAGGAGAAAACAGAAATTTTAGTGATTGGCAAATATTGGATATAATGAGGGTTAGGATTAGGGTTGATCCATTAGGATTAAAAGTCAAGACGGAGGTAAAGAACTATTGACTCTGACCTGAATTTTACATCACATATTAATCAGATTATTAGGACAGCATTTTTTCACTTAAGAAATTTAGCAAAAGTTAGACCTCTTATAACTCTGCAAGAGGCTGAGAAATTAGTTCACGCTTTTGTTTTCAGTCGACTACATTAATGTAACGCACTCCTCTCAGGTCTACCCAAAAATGATATCAATCGCTTGCAATAAGTGCAGAAAGAAGCTGCCAGAATCTTAACTAGGAAAAGAAAATCCAAGCACATCTCTCCAGTTTTGATGTCATTACATTGTTTACCTGTGCCATTTAGAATTGATTTTAAAATACTGCTTATGGTTTACAAAGCCTTCAATAATCTGCTCCATCTTATATCTCAGAATGCCTGTCACCTTACACTCCAAATCGTAACCTTAGATCTTCAAATGAGTGTCTGCTTAGAATTCCAAGAACTAAACTTAAAAGAAGTGATGAGGGTAGCCTTCTGCTGTTATGCACCTAAAATCTGGAATAGCTTAATGATAGAAATTTGCCAGGCTACTACAGTGGAGCACTTTAAAAAACTGCTAAAAATTCATTATTTTAACATGGCTTTCTCATAGCTTCATTTTAATTTAACTCTGATATTCTGTATATGTATTTAACTATCATTATCATTCTTGGTGGCTCCGTAATCTGTACTAACCCCTACTTTCTCAGCTGTTCCTTTTCCGGTTTTCTGTGGTGGTAACCTGCACCACCAACACCTGATCAAAGCACCGTGATGTCCCAACATTGATGGATTTACCATGAGGACTGATTGAGGTCATTTATGTTAGGTAGAATGCCCAGTGGGTGCTGGGTGGTCTCGTGGCCTCGGAACCCCTGCAGATTTTATTTTTTTCTCCAGCCGTCTGGAGTTTTTTTTGTTTTTTCGGTCCTCCTGGCCATCAGACTTACTGTTATTCTATGTTAATTAGTATTGCCTAATTTTATTTTTATATTTTGTTTTTTTTCATCCTGTAAAGCACTTTTAGATACATCTTTTGTATGAAAATGTGCTATATAAATACATGTTGTTGTTGTTCAAAATGTAGGTTTCACCTTTCCAAAGTGATTTTCTTACCTGGGTGACAAGCAACTGGAGTTCATGTTCAAAGCTGTGCATGAGCCTCTGCAGAGTGCTGGTATTTGCAGTCCCCCCTTGGCGTGCACGCACCTCTGGCAGGCGCTTCTGTTTGTCTTCAATTTGAACCAGCACCTCTCGGCAATCAGCAAAATACTTGTGTAGTTGGTGGGATGCAGCCAGCATTTGGGCACGCGTCTCCATTAATTCCAACAAGTCTGCCCAGGCCTCATTCACGCCATCCTTCCACTCTGCAATTGTTGCTGCATCCGAATGTCCATAGTCGATCAGCTCATCCACCATCTGATTCACAGCTGATACCCGCTCCTGCCCCAGGGTTCCTGTTTCTGTGGCAAACTTTGTAAACTTTTCTTGGAGCATCTAGAAAATTAGATGAGGTTCGTTAACAAAAACAAATGTGTAAATTATTAATCATATACCACAACTAAATATACCTAACAAAGACACAAATTCCAGTTATACTGTATCGTTTCAGAAGAAGATTCCCCAATCTTGAAACACTGAATTTGAAACCATTTTTGGAGCTTGCCTGATTAGTCCAAAGTACTGAGAGGTTAGATCCCATCCCAGCAGCATCAGAAGTAAATCTTGGATGAGATGGTAGCCATTCTCACTCATACTTCATTTAGGTTTTCAAGTCAATTTAACAGCACAGACTGAGAGATGAAACCAAAGCACTCCTATGAAACCCACACAGACATGGTGAGTACATGAGAATTGAAGCCACATCACAGGAGCTAAGAGGTAGCAGCACACAACACAGTTCCTCTGTGCGATGTGTATATGATATTTTAATTGATTAAATGTGTGGTCCACTCTACTGAACATTGCGTTTGTATGTGTGCATCACATGCCAGTGGAGGATAGTTCTCAATAAACACTGTATTAGGGTCTGCACTTTTTCAGTGGGTCACAGAATACATTTAGGAGTAGGTAATGTAAAAGATGCTATGGATAGGCTGGTATCCCAGTTGGAATGATCAGTGCATCTGTACCCAGCTGGGATGCCAATATAAGAGATGGAAATTGGGAAAATGGTTCCTGGTGCCATGTGTTCCCTTATTATACTGGATGGCAGCATCCCTCAGGTGGAGTTCCCTGTTGGACACCCACAGGGACCCTGGGTATCACTTCATTGAGCTACTGGGAACAAGAAGATACGTAAATTCCACCTGAACCAGAACTGCTTCCTGAATACAGCGTGGATGTGGTGGAAGTGCTCCCAGGTCCAAAGTGAGTCCACAACCTCAGCCAGGCAACTTGGAGTACAAAGTGAGGGAGAAAGTAAAAGATGAATGGGCTATCACTGGTCAAGACTCAGCATTTTCAGGAGTAGTCAGTTGTGTGTTGGGAGAAGTGGTGCAGCATGCCCCCTGTAGGCCACAGCAGCAAGTTGGCAAGCACTCATCTGCCACATTACAAGTTCTGTATGATGATATCTTATGAAACTTGAAGGGTCCTTAGACAATGCAACTTGCATTTTTATAAGGAAACAGTCATTGACACCGAAGGTGAATGGATTCTCTTCTAGTTTTAGTTTTTTTCCCTATAATGTCCTCTTTTATTCCTCTGTATTTTGTTTCTACTGTTAGTTCTTTGTTCCATGCCCCCTTAGCTGCTCAGCATTTTTTGCACTGATGAAGTTACTGTTTAACATTGACGAGTGTGAGGGGTAATCTTTGTGAACATGATATTTACTACATAAATATAAATTACTAGGCTGCATGTGGTCTTCAGAAGAAAAAACAACTTGAAGACTCCATAGTAGTTTTACTATTTTCGTGAACTTGGGGAGGCAACAGTTAACACTTAAAAATGACCCAGTGCAGAGGACATGGACCCACCTGTGCTTGATTTTGTAAGAAGACATCGGCGATACCATATCTTAGCTGTATCGCTGGCATGTGAGTCCTATTAATCTTTGTCTCGAGAAAATACCTTAAGATAGACAATGTTTTTAGTGAAAACTCCAAGCCTTGCCCTTCATTGCTGAGGTGTTTCACTTGCACGTTGTTGAGGTGTGGCATTTGCTTCCTTTCAATGTTGTGTCTCTTCATCTGTGTCATTAGCAGAAAGTCGTTATTGCGGGGTGATGTTTGCTGCATGCAGGTCTTTCATAGTGAGAAGTGAGGTGCATGCAAGTGCTGACAAAATGTAAATGTGCATGCATGCGCCATCTAGTGGCTGTGGCTGAACATGAGCAGAGCGGGCTGCTCCATACACACACACAGGTCTTTCGTTCACATACAGTACTCACTTTGCTTGCCCAACCCCAACCGGGGGGCGGCACACTATGCTCCAGCCACGTTGCATCTCTGCTTTTGAATGCACGCTAAGGAGATGTGGTTGGATCAGCTGCTGGCTTTCTGCTGCTGCTGTTGAGCTGCATGTTCTGCTTGTCATGCTGCGTGTCAATCATTTAAAAGCCTGTCCAGCAGCTGTCCTTTTGTCTCACTGCCTTGTCTCATTTGATGTTAAAGTGTCTCTCATGGGACGTGAAAGTGTCTTCCAAGAAGATCAGGTATCAACCCAAGATTTTTTTTATTATAATAGAGAGATGTTTAATATTATACACATTATCAGGCAATCAACATCACTAGATAATAGCATAAAGAGTAAGACAATAGGCTCAAGTGGCCAAAAACTAAGGTCCCTCTTTAGGGTGGTGGGGCTCATCATCAGTAACAGTGTCCATGAGAATGCTGAATGACCTACTTTAGGTACAGAACTGCTACTGTGTACTGAAAAGGACATTTCAAGTGGTCTTTGTTGAATTGGCCCTTCATTAGGCTTGGCACACAGTGGGGCAAATCCAGGGCCAGGACACAATAAGGAGTGTCACACACGTGTGCATGGGAGGCAGCTAAAGGTCTTGAATGAGGGTGATTCCGAGCCAGACCGGGATGTAGCAGAGTGCACTGACTCTTTTTCTTGCTTATTTACAGATCGTTCATGGGAAATCCCACCTGGTCGTCAAGCCTGCTTCCGACCCCTTTGAGGTCACTTCTGGGTCTGAGCCTATGGACAAAGACCCTTCCGGTTCTGATCCCCCCGATGTCATTTCCTGTATTGGCCTTTAAAAGCCGCCACTTATCCCTATCCCTTTAGTTCTATTTTGGACTCTGAATTGTGCACCTCAATGCTATCATTTTTGCAATTTTGCAGCCAGGAAACAATATGGGTGGCTGCCCCAAACCTTGCTATGGCTCTTGGTCGAGTTTGTGACAGGAGATAACGTCACTCAGCTTCAAGATGCCACAGAAGGAAAGGGAGACCTATGCAAAGAGTCGGGTGATGAAGTTGTAAAGGAATAAAATTGTACGGTATGACAGCAATGTATATTATGCCTTTGATGTACCAGGATGTTTCGTCATTTAATGACCTTTTATTATTTATTCCAAGAGTCCCTCTGACTGTGTTATAAATACTCTCTTTTGGAAAAGGGATTTTGAATTTGGTGCTAGGACACTGCCCTGCCACCTCCAAAGCATTCTGGCAAAGAAAAGCTTGGTCCCAGTCAGTGTCCTTAATCTCTTCCTTTCAAGAATCTCCTGCAAATCCCTAATTTATTGGGTCTGCACATTAGTATGCCCCGATCAGATCTCTCACAAAATAAGAAGTTAATATGATGGAAAATTAAAGAAGATAGTAACATGTTTTGAACATGGCTCATGTTGACTAAATTGTTTTTTGGCTAAAAAGAAGAACTTGTGTGTATTTGTCATTCTTGCAGGGAGTGCAATAACCTGGAAATGAGTCATGTAATTAAGCCGACAGTTAGATAAGAGACTGACATCCGCCTCCGATTAAGAGATTAGTTGCAGTGAAAACCTGTAATCACGGTAGGCCTCCATGGACTGAGTGGTGTTCCAGTGCCTTCCCGCTGAGGATATTCTCCTCTAGAGCTCAGCTACTGATCAAATGGGATTTCTGCACGGAATACGACTCGGGAAGAGAAGAGTCATTAAAAGATGGAGGAGGGGTAGCACTGCAACTGCCTCCTGCCCACTTCGCCAAGCTTGGCTCCCGAATGTAAAGCGTGTTGAGAAACTGGCTAACTAATAGCACATTTATGAATCATTCAATAATAAAGAACAAATTGTCCAGTCCATTAAACATAATATGACCATTTTCAGAAATAAAAATTGAAATATAAGCGCTAGTTTTTCTCCAAATGTTACCCAGTAATGGCATTATTTATCATAGTGCAGTATGCTAAGCCGTTTTTTTTTTAGTTTTGAGGTTTCTGCATGCAGTCGTAACAATTTTTAATCTACAACTGATGCTAGTGTTTTCTTCAAATGACACTCTAATTACCTTACAACAGAGGTGCCACAGTGGCTGAAGGTTTTCATTTCAACCACTATTTTAATTAAATAACTATTGACATTTTATAATACTTTCTAGCCAAACCAGTGCAAAAACCACCAATGTGCAGCGTTCACCTGGATGATGCGATGGCAGCCATACTTGCACCAGTACACTCACCACACATTAGCTATTGGTTAGTGATGGGGAGTGGGAGATAGCCAATCAGATACAGGGGATGATCAGGAAACCACATTGGACAAGGCCATGATGGGCAATTTAGCCAGGACATCGGGATACACCCTAGATAGATAGATAGATAGATAGATAGATAGATAGATAGATAGATAGATAGATAGATAGATAGATAGATAGATAGATAGATAGATAGATAGATAGATAGATAGATAGATAGATAACTTTATTAATCCCAAGGGGAAATTCACATACTATTCAAATTCCCTACTCTTAATGAATGATGCCCAGGGATCTTTAATAACCACAGAGCGTCAGGAAGGATGGCACAATTTTCACTGCACTGGGACATTGAGATCCACACACAAACCACTGGGTAAGCACCCCCTGCTGGATTTACCCAACACCTTCTCCAGCAGCATCCCTAGCTTTTCCTAGATGGTCTCCATTCCAAGTACTGGCCGGGCGCTAACATGCTTCGCTTCTGATGGATGAAAAGTTCTGAAGCGCAGGTGGTATGGCTGCTGATGCTAAAGCACCTTAGCATGACATCCATTACAGAAACGCTCTTTGGAATTGATATTTCTTATAAAGGGACATTATACAAAATAAAGACCGTGTATCTGCTTAATGGACAGGATGGTTACACATTGTTTAGTGCTGCTTCTACGCAGATTCAGCACGCTGGTCACAGTTTATGTGGCTTTTATGTGCTCATCTCAAGACTGTGTGGAGTTTTACTCCACTGAATCTTCCCAAAAATGTTTGCAATGCTTTAAATGGACAGTCTAAAATGGCCCCTTAATAGTGTGTGTGTGTGTAAGTAAGGCCCTATGATGAACTGTCATCTCATCCTGGGCTGGTCCCAGCCTTGTGTGTAATGATACCACAATAGGTTCTGGTTTCCTGATGACCCTGAACTGGATGATTCAGGTTTAAGAATTATATTCTCAAAACTGCTTTACTATTGTACATCAATTTGCTACTGTGGGACACGGCCAGTAGTTCAACCCAGCTGGGATGCCCCTGGAATGGAAAGATTGGGGAAGGCAACTGATCAAGGACACTGCCTCCCCCAAGATGATAGATGGCAGCTTCCCTGGAATGTAGCGGTGCCCCGGATGCCTGTAGGTCACTATAGGACTTGGAGTTCAGCAACACAGTCCTGCTGGGTAGCGTGGGTGCCGCCAGGACACGCTACAGGGAGACTGGGGATCCCTACTGGTTACATAGCCTGGAAGTACTTCAAAGTCCCGGGGACGGAAGCAAGGAAGTACTTCCGGGTTGAAGAAATTACAAGTTCTCCATCTGTGCTGACGTGCTGACTAGTCACGTGGATGGAAGGACAGAAGCACTTCCAGGTCAAGGGCTATATAAAGGAATGTTGGAGACCCAGCAAGTGAACCGGAGTCGGGACGAGTGTGACAGAGCTTGCTGGGAGGAGGAGGAGAGAATTATTGTGTTTATTTATTGTATTGTATTGCCTGTCTATTACGGCTGGAGTGCTTTGGAGGCACTGCTTAGAAAGAGGAAGAATTAAAAATACTTCTGAGTGCTTTCAACCGGTGTCTGCGTCTGTCTGTTGGGTTTAACAGGGCGACAATGACCCCTAGTGTTCTTACACTACAAAAATTGTATTCTAAACTGGGGTTTTTATAAACTTTAAAAATACTTTCTCTGCTCTTGCATCTTACAATGGGGCACTATGCATCCATACATGATAGAAAAAGCCTTAAGATCTACCAAATAACAGCAATGATTTCGACTTATGAAAACGTGTCTTCCGTGTTTATGAGGCATCTTTATGATAACAGAAGGAAACAAGAAATAATCATTTTATCACAGATTCTTGGGCCTATTTTCTCAAGGTAAGGTTAAGTTTCTTGCTCATTTGTGAGCTGTGACAACCCAACACCGAACCTGCGTGGGCGGAGTGGTGGCTCTGAGGCTAAGGATCTGCACTGGTAATCGGAAGGTTGCCGGTTCGAATCCCGTAAAATGCCAATAGAGACTCTGCTCTGTTGGGCCCTTAAGCAAGGCCCTTAACCTGCAATTGCTGAGCGCTTTGAGTAGTGAGAAAAGCGCTATATAAATGCAAAGTATTATTATTATTATTATTATTTTACACAGACAAACTGAAAGAAGATGCATGGCAAGTGGCAGCATTGTGAAAAGAGCACATAGGAGTTTACTTGTACCATGAGGTGGAAGGATGGAGGAAGGAAGCTTCTTTAGAAGTGCTGGATGGCAGCCCCCCTTGGTTGCAGTGGTGCCATGGTTTCCTACAGGGCATCATGGGAATTGGAGTTCTTTGACTCAGCCCTGTTGGGTTCTGTAGCTGCCGCCAGGGGCTGCTGCATGGACTGGGGATCCCTACTTTGTGGGGCTCCAGCCATACCGGTAAGCGCTCCTGGGCCAAACCTTCGGGACACCGGAAGTGCTTCCTGGGATTACTTAAAAAGTGTTGCCTGCCATGACTCCGGGAGTCAGTGTAGGGAGGAAAAGGGACGACGCTTGCTGGATGAGGAGTGGAGGTGGAAGGAGAGAAAGAAGGCAAAGACAGAGTGCTGTGTACTGCTTTGTGCTTTTGAAACTGTGCTGTGCAGGTGGGAAATTATTAGGAAGAGTTTCCCAGAGCTGAATAAAAGCCTGTGTTGTGCTGGACTTGTGCCTTGTGTCTGTCTGTGTCGGGTTTGGGGAGCTGGTGCACCCTCTGATTTCCACAACACATTCAATACATTTAAACTGAACTGATTACACTGAATTGTGCTTTTTAATAAAAGCCATGCACTCACATGATCAAAACAAACAAAAAAATAAAAAATCAAATCAGAAAAAGGCAGACTGAAGCGCCACAACACAACGCAATAATCAATTTCTTTTTTTTTTTTATACATGATGAGTCACTCTTGTGGATGACATAGGAATAAAACAATGAAGCACAATGTTTTTGACCCTGATGCCAATCAATCTGTTAATACAAGCAGACCCTGTGTACAACCTGGCATTGTGAGGCAGGAATGACAGCCCAATTTATCTATGTTAAAACATCTGGACTGAAGTTTACTTAACGTCAACCTGATTAAATATGAATAAAATGGTGTTGTTAAACTTATAGTGAATATGTGTGTGTGTGTGTTCGCACTGCGATGAACTGGTGCCCTTTCCAGGGATTGTTCCTGCTGATGTGGGTCAGTATGCACCGATATGCCATACCTGCCTTCTCTCATTCAAGCACCTGACGTATGCTTTTAGGGATCTGGAAAAGTTGCCCCCCCCCCCACATTTCGCTCCTCACATTTTCCTCCAGATATTTTTCCTATCATCTACCTGGGTCGTTTAAACTTCTTTAAAAATTTATTTTATTTTAAATATCGAAAAAGCATTCCATAGAACTAGAGTTACTGGATTTCGCGTAGTTCTTCTGTCACCACCGTTACTCAATTTAATGTGTCCGAACACACTATGGCCGTTACACAGCTCGTGTTTGCTGTTTTTGGAGCTTGGGAATCAGCGGTGCTGAAGAACCAGCAGCGCGTCGCAGACAGTGCAATATCAATATACAGTATATGCTGCCACGCTGCGCACCGCGTCATATAATATTATAAATATTTGCAATGGCAAAAACAATTCCATCAATAAGGGGCAAAAGAAAACTGGTAGATGATGACAACCACATTTACGTGTTTTCAAAGAGGACAGGGAATCTGGGTTTGTGAAAAACGTTCTGCCTGCAAAGGGCATGTTTAATTTTTTGACAATTTTAACATGTGCATTTATTAAACCAAAATAAATTACAATAAAAAATTAGGTGCATTATTTACATTTCTGTAACCTACTCATTATCTACAGGGGCCAAATTGTGGAAGGCGAAATGTGGTGGGGGCGACTTTTCCGTAAACCATGCCTTTAATGTCTGTTCAGTTCTTGTCACTTCATTGCCTGCTACACGAGCTCCATATTCTCTCACTGAAACTCACACATGCTTTATCAATCCAGCCGGAGCAGGCAGAGTCTTCCTTATAGTGTTAGAATATCATAATTGTGACTTTTTTTGTTATTATTGTTTGTCAAAAGAGCAGAGAGAGCAAGGATGCCGCAGAGTAAGACAAATGGGGAAGTTGGAGAAGACATGAGGCTCACAGTCGGTCCCCTTTGAAAATGGCTTTTTCCTTCCTTGATGCACTGTTTTGTAATATGAGTGTGATCTCAAGACACGGATTACATTTTTGGCTTAGAAAATGGACATAATTGGTAAGTTTAAGAATTTTTTTATCATGTATAAGTGAGGGGTAACATGTAGCCCTACTGTAAGATGCAAGAACAGGCAAACTTTTTTTTAAATGTACTGTATATAAAAAATACTTCATTTTAGAAGACAATTTTATGCAGCAAACTGATATATACCATGATTGTGAAGAAATAACTTCGACTGGTAACAATACCAAACTTATTCTTTAATCTCTGTCTGAAAATAATAGTCACATTTAAAGGCAAATGAATTTTGGTAAATTTATTTATGTTTTTCTTTAATTCTTTGTTTCAAATTTGTTACTTTTGTCACGCATGCGCATTGGAGGGTCACATTCCAGGCTCGTCACAGGTAAGCACTACCACCCCAGGACACCAGGTGGCACGATCGCCGATTCTTTTGTCCGAGAAGATGGCGTCTCCTTCGGGAGATGAGCTACCTGCCCTACGGAGCTCCGACTCTGAAGCCTAACTGCTCTCCAGGGCATTTAAGATACAGCCAATGACTACACTGTGCTTTTGTTTCTTTACTGTATCATCGAGTACTTGTTACTTTGAGTAAATTTATTATAAGGGTAAATGGAGTGGCCTGATTGGCACCCCAACAATTCATCTTGACTCCTGTCCCATCCTTGACTGATGACACTATTATTTTCCTTCTTTAACTCAGGGTCATTAAGTATTGATGGATATTTTGTAATATTGTATGCCTACAAATTAATAATTGTTGGCACGGTGGCTTGCGCTGCTGCTTCTTCTGAGCTCCAGGTATCAGGGTCTGATTCCCGGCTGGATCTCACTTATGTTATTGGGGGTTTTCTTCAGGCACTCCAGTTCTAAATTGGTCGCAAAGGGAGTATGCTTACAAGTATATGCCCTGGGAGGGGCTGGTGTGCCATCAAAGGCTGGTATGTGCCTTGTGTTTGCTGCTGTCACAAGAGGCTCTGCTTCTCTAAGAGCCTTCAATGGAGAAGTTTGTTTATAAAATGAATGTATGAGTGAATATTTTTTCATTATCCTGAAGGAACAATTCTGGCCAGTAGGTAACAATAACGTAAACAACAAAAACAGAAATATTCTATGAATGGCTAGATATCAAATGCTTCATGTCTAAAAAGGAAAGAAGGGTTCCAATGCCAAAATTATAATAGTGGGAGCCTGAATCAAATAAATATAGTGGTGAGACTACTGAACATTGACAGAAGGAGAGCCCACCGTTTTTAGAACTAAAGATCACATGCCATAACGTTCTCCAGCTTGCCAAGTTGTTTTACCTGCCTAAGGTAAAGTCATCCCTGACGGAGGATCGCAGGAATCGTGGGAAAGAGGGGTCCTTTCAGCGGATTGGCTGGCCCAGCGCTGTTTCAGCTGTGGAATGGCCAAATGGGGGAGGCAGCTTGATGGATGAGGTCTCCAGGACTCTAAAAATATCCAAATCTTATTATGCGATATCATGTACTGTTAAATTCTGCTCCGTACTTCTAAAATTTTTATTTTTTTTTAACTTCTAAAAAAAAAACCTTTTTATTTTTATACTGTATTGAGGATTTGTTCTGTTCTGTGTATTGTATTGGATTGACCCCCTTCTTTTGACACCCACTGCACACCCAACCTACCTGGAAAGGGGGTCTCTCTTTGAACTGCCTTTCCCAAGGTTTCTTCCATTTTTTTGTACAAGATTTTTTTGGGAATTTTTCCTTGTCTTCTTAGAAAGTCAAGGCTGGGGGGCTGTCAAGAGGCAGGGCCTGTTAAAGCCCATTGCGACACTTCCTGTGTGATTTTTGGGCTATACAAAAATAAACTGTATTGTATTGTATTGTATCCATTTCGGGGTTGCAGGACCTAAAGCCCATCTCAGAAACCCTGGGAGCAAAGCAGGAAATCGCCCTGACCAAGGTGCCAGGGCCCAAGAGTTAAAGATAACCTCCCAAAAAAGAATTTCTTCATATTAAAGAAAGAAAATAGGCTAATCCTTTTAATAATTTCAGAAGACCTCTGGGGATTTTCCCATTTCATGAAGCAGCCTTTGCTGATATCCACTGTCTGGAAAATCCCTTTGGATATGGGAATGTCTGAACAAGCCCTTATTAAAGCAGCATATGAATTAATCTTTTTTCTCACAGTTTTGTGAATCCCCACTTGGCCATTAAAATTCAAAGAGATTAAAGTGTACCAATCCGCTGTTCCTCTCTCTCTCTCTATCTTCTTTCTTTAATAGGAATAATTTATTCTCATAATTAAAAAACTGCAGCTTAGTCTCAATGGGAGCCAATCTGCATTTGCTCAGCACGCTGCCCCTTAATTTTGTTTTCTCTGTCCTACCCAGTATCCAGTGACTAAGTGCTGTGCAGAAATGTACAATCATTCCACATCCTTTTAATTTAAGTTCTAGTTGTATTTGCCATATGTAATCACTGAAAGAGGAATCATTACAAAAGGGAGGAATCATACTTATGAGGTGTAATTACCTTCAAAACCATCACTTACATCACAGAACAATTTGTTAAAAACCAGTCTAGTTTATCAACACAAGCAAGCAGGAAAAAGCTCAGCATGAGAAATCTAAACACATATAAGCCAATATTAGAATGAACATTTTGTTTGTAGATATAAAGGTTTTACTACATCTAAAGCTGTGTAGTTTCTCTTGGAAGACTTTTTATATATCAGTTCCGGTTTCAGGTACTGCAAAGAATTATCATCTATTTTCTTCTTAGTTTTATTAAAGTCACTGTAATAAGTGTATAAGTTTAATATGTGACTGTGCTCTGTGCAAATATATTTTACTAACCAACCCGCGGCGTAGCATATGCCGCATAATTATGTAATGATGGGTGAACACTTCCTGAACGACACAGTTGTTCAAATGGCGTGGGTTTGAGGATACGACTGTGAGTGAATGAAAAGATAGACCTCTAGAGAGAGCAACATATAATTGTCCGTGACTGAAAGCGGGATCGTCTGTGACGAAGAAGGCCACACTGGTGAAAGTTACTTGTAGATTAAGGTGTAGCGAGTCTTCGTTGTTGACGCTTAATATAGCTTGCGTACTGAGATGTTCTGGAGTCACAGTTGAGAAACACTTTTTTAATGTCTTTTAAGCACAGGGGAAAAAATGAACATGTGAAACATCCGTAATGTAATAAGCCACCAAGAAAAGTAACATTGCAATAATGCACGCTACGACCCGATCGCTGTAAACAGAAGTGAAAACAAAATCGAGCCCAGTGCATTCTTTAACTGCCTTGTGGCATAATGGTAGTGCTGCTGCTTTGCAGTAAGGAGACTGTGGAAGATTGTGGGTTTGCTTCCCAGTTCCTCCCTGTGTGGATAGTGCTTTGAATACTGAGGACACCGCTATATTAATGTAACGAAGTATTATTATTCTTATGTGTCCAGCACTTTCTCTTTCACGCGCGCACCTGTATGTGTGTGTGTGTCTCTCGCTCGCTGCACGTGTTCCTGCAGGCATACGCCACGTAATTATTTATTGATGGCTGAACACTTCTGGAAAGACACAGTTGTCTAAAAGGAGGAAAAAAAATGAACATTTGCAAAATCCGTAACGCTGCTTTCAGTAAGTACAATGCACACGCATTCAATTTGTCGGCCACTTTTTGCCAGCCGTCTTTTCTGGTTTGGGCTGTTTTTGCAGTGTTAGCGCTTGTGCATATTAAATCTTGAAATCCTTCGAGTAACTAATTAACTAACTAACACCCACCCACACACACAGCTTGTGTGAAAAAAATGCGCCCGTTCTTTCATCATTTTGTTTCAGCCTATCAAAGACTTGCTGATCATGTTTTGTAGACTCAATATACATTGGCTTTTCACTCAGCGCGGGGGCGCACATTCATCTCGGATTATTATATCCAGGTAGACTAATATGCTACATGGCTGCGTTTGAAAAACAGGCTTATCCCATGATGAGTTTCACCGGAAGTAATGATTAGGAATCCGGTTGGAACAAAACCCTGCAGCCATAGGGGTTCACCAGGACCGAGTTTGGGAAACACAGATGAAACCGACTCAGGTGAGGAGGTGGGGCGGGCAAAGTAGTTGCAGCTATTGATTACTCAGTGTTGTTTGCCTGGGTGTCTGATCTCCTCGACGGGATCAGAAATAAAAGGAAAACAATGTGAAGGCAATGTCACAGGTGTTCCTGTAGTATAGCGGGTCTACAGCTCCCCTTCAAAAGGCTATTTTTAAATAAATAATCACGGCACTCACAGCGTAGCGAGGGGCATGGAAGTGTGGCTGAAACGGTTTCCAGGTGGAGTCGTGCTGCGGGCATTTCTCCCCTGTCCAGTGCGCAAGCAAGTGAGGAGAGAGAGAGAAAGCCGGTACGTTAGAGTGAGCAAGAGCAGGCTCGAAGGCAATGTGTTCCTGTGGTATAGCGGGTCCATAGCTCCCCTTGAAAAGGCCATTTTTAATCAGGCGACTGACAGTAGTGGAGTCAGGCACAGAGAAGGTCAGCTGCTAAGAGAGCGTCTCGACTGTTGCAGGGCCTGAAGCAGGTGAGACGCTAATGAAACAGAGGCATAGGGCTTATTGGTTTTTAAAGACTGCTTCCTTCATTGTGTTTTAACCTCAGTTTTAAAGGATTGTTTTAAGGATCCCATGGGATACCCCTCGCAAACTGTTTTACGCGCTGCATATAGCGATTCACATCCACGAGAAACATGCCTCTATGAACAGTCAACGTGGCTGAGAAGTGCATGTGGACTCTAGCACAGACGAACATAAGTGACGCTGTTTTTTCTGTGTTGTCGCGTCCAAGTTGGTGGGCGTGGCTCTGAGAGTTATCGTCATATCCAATGGTCTTAGAGTTGGTGGGCATGGCTGCGTCCTGCATGCTTCCATGGGTGTCTTGCTTGCCCTGGCAGCGGCTTAGTGAATTATATATATAGATAAATCTGCCTTTTTCTACTCACATGCACAGTTGACACAGAGCCAGATCTAGCACAGGGGTTCACCATATAAGAACTGCTAGGCAAGCATTTTAAGACAAGACAGTTAGGGACAACTGCGAAATGGGCAGTCACACTGAGGGCCATTGTATACTATTTTTGTATGTCAAAGTCAGCAGGAAACTGTATCCTCTTTTGCCTTGTTTGGAATGGCATGATTCACCTAAGTGGGGGCCTGCACATGAAGAAAGAGTATAAAGCCTTGGAACATTGCCCGGCACACCTTTGAAGCCGACGGACGGATGGGAGATACCATCATCCAATCTGGAAAATCCTTCCAACGCAGTGATGAAAATGGCAGACTCTACACATCGGACCCCCACTCTCGAACTAGGTTCTTGTCATGACTTCCATCATAAGCCGTCATTAAACAAAGCTAAGTTATTTCTCCTATGTGATTTCTTACCTCCATATCACTAAGGGAGGGGTATTGCCTTTTTATATTATACCTATACAGATTCAGGTTATGTAACACACCGCAATTACAAAAGAACACACTCTAACAAGGGAGCTGACACCCCCCTGCTGGATACAGTCACTTTTTAAAGAGGGCTCCTTTCTCACTAACTTGGCAGAATATACCACATTTTACTTTATTGCCTAAAAGCATTTAGGATTCACAAAGACTCCACTGAATGCTTTATCTTTTTTAACCATCTTTAGTGGAAATTTTTCTCCTTAAAGTCGATTATTCCACTCTGTATTGCCATGGAAGTCCCTCTTATTTGTTATTTTGCTTCACCAGTGCTATGTACTTAATAGTTAACTATATTTTGTGCATGAATGCTAAATATATCAGCTTTATAACGCCCAATGTGTACAGCATACTTGCATGTGGACAGCCGCCTCATGCAAAATCAGACTTCAGTATTCAGACATGTGCAGCAGCCAGAAGCAAACACCCTTACTAGCCTGATATAAACAGACCAAATGGTTGCCTTCAGACTTGAGCGTCACTCTATACCAGTGCCACTTACCAAAGCTGGGACCCAGTCACCATGCTGCTTCTTTCTGAAGGTGTCCCTTCTTAGCCACTAACCCCTGTGGGATTATGACAATCATTCCCTCTAGGTGTTCTTAACACTATACCTTGGCTCAACCAAACAATACAAACTTGCTATTGCAAAAAAGCAAAATTAATAAAACACAATAAAACCAACAGTAGCGAAAAGTGGGAAATGTATTTGAAAAACGTTATCTAAATTGTTTGTTGCTGTGAGCAGCACCCAGCCAATTTGACCAGCTGCTGTCTTCACTTGTTTTTTCTTATCATTTAACTGCAAACTTTGTACTGCTTGTACTATGTTTTGAGGGGATCACTCAATTAGAATATCTGGCCATATATTCTGAGTAGAAAAGAGGATGCCACCTACCAATCAATAGCTTTACAGGAATGCTGACATTCTGCTCCTCTACAGACAGTTATTTCTTCATCTTACTCAATATGCATTTTACTTTAAAATAACTATGAGCCATGGGTACCTGAAATCCTGCTGACTACGCCAAATGTTTGTCATAGAGTCACATAATGATCAGACCTACTTCAGGCATTTGCACTGTGGTAACCACTGGTGGCCAGGCACAAAGCCACAATTACTGAATTACAAAGGCCCTCAGACACTGAGCCTTTACAGCAGAACTCCTACAGTCTTACTGCAAGCTGAATGCTTCCTAGTGACATCAGCCAAGCTCTTTATCACTCAGCCCACACTTTTTTTGAGAAGCACTGCCACTACGCACTCATTGACATCTCCCGGAATTGAGAAAACAATGGGGATGTTTTTTTTAGATCAATATTTCTCTTATTTAACACTGAGAATGTGTATACATCGCGGGTTTAAGTTGGTTCGCCGCAGTAACAAAAATGCCACAGTGCCTAAACGTGCTGTAATTCGCCAACAGATGTGACAGTTCGTTTGACTTAAAAAGAGATGAAATATTCCCAGCACATGGAGGTAAGCCAGTTTTGAAACTTTTACACCTTATGTTTATTTGCGCTCTGAAGCTTCACCTCCTCCAACATTTAATGGGCTGCTCATCTGATAAGGTGTGAGCAATAGTCCCTTTGGCGTTAGTGGTCGTAGTGCTACCAGCGAAGCACGTGAATATTTAATATGACCCTTTTTATATTCCTCAGAGTTTCTTACATATTCAGATGTTGTAGGCATAAGGTACTCTAAGATCCACAATGCTCACCCTGCGTCGTCTCTCAAGTTCAAAAAAACATGTGAGTTGGGCCAAATCTTCGGTCTGCAATAACAACAGCTTATCTTCAATTCAAAAATCTATTTAAAAAAATTATAGTAACAAGCCGGAGGCCAATTCTTAACACTATTAATTAAAAATATTTATTAAAAAAGAAAGTTTATGAAAATGTTTATTTAAAAAAAAGGGAAGAGAAGGAGCTTCTGTGAAAGGCTGACGCTGTGTCTGGGCTGCTTCTCACAATATATATATAATAATATATTAAAAATACAGAAAAATATTTAAAAATAAAATTCCTTCTCATACTCCATATACATTTGAAATATTCTTGAATGTATGGACACACTCAGTAATTTACCAAAGCAGCTCAGATCAACTAATCTCATCCATTCATTCTATCTATGCATCCATTCCTCGAATTACAATTTTAAGGTCATACGTAGACAGAGCCTATTTGGGTAGCCTGGGGCAAAATGCCCAAACCAGTCAAACAGAAGGCACGCTCATACACACACCAACACCCTATCATACTAGACCAGATTAGATCAGTTGATTAACCTAATACACACAAACATGTGGCATGTGACAGGAAAAAAATCTAAATATTTTAGAAAAAAGGAGCAGACATGGAGTAAACATGTAAACAAACTCTCACACAGACAATGAGGGGCTAGTTTTTAGGCCCATTCTCCACCTACTCTTTCTTGATTAAACACTTTTAAAGCCATGTCAGTCTCCCATTCCTCTTCATTATTAAGTTGTCCCCATAGCTATTAACCCCATTTCTGCCCCTTCAACTTACTAAGACGTGTTCACAGTCCTGGCCAAGCTCCGGGGATCCAGCCACCACTTCACGCTCCGCAATCCAATGCTCTAGTTCATCTACCTCGCGGTTCAACTGGTAGAGCCAATACTGTTGTTCCAACTTTCCTTTGCGCTCTTCTACCAGGTCTTTGAGGGAGACATAGAGTCGGTCAATCTGGGACTGACGCTTGCTGACCTGCTCACTTAGAGAAAAAATTTTAAAGAACAACAGCAGTCAAAATCACATTTACTCCAATAGTAGTACTCAGAAATTGTACTAATGGATAGTAACTACATAAACATTGACCTGGCTCCTGGCCCTTTTCTCTTCTTATTGTATTTATAAATGTCAGTGTTAAATAAACTCTTATATAGCGTACATATGGAATATATTCATTTTAAAGGTTCATTTAATACTTATTGCAGCAAAGTTGGGAATAGACAATGAATCTTGCTAAATACTAGACTTACACAGTGGTGGCACATTAGTGTTAAAACATTTAATTCCATTCATTAAACAAAAAGATTCTAATCCAAAACAAACTGAAAAATAAAAAAATTTAAATCCACATTAGTAATTTCTGAAGCAAACATTATTACTCCGCAATAGAAATTAATTTGGTAATGTGTGTTACAAATAAATGGACAAAACAGCACATAGGATGGCTATAAAGTGTATTTACCCGCTTGGAAGGTTTCACAGGGCTCTCTGTTGGACAGACCATAGTTTGTGACATCTGCTGAAGGACTGTATCTCAGATATAGATGTGAGTAACACTGGAACACCACAAGGTTCTTCACTCATACACCACAGACTATATATATAACACTAGGAGCCTCGTGTATAACGCTGTGCATAGAATTCACACTAAAACATGGCGTACGGACAAAAACAGAAATGTGTGTATTGATGAAAAAATTCATATGCATAAAACTGTGCATAAGCAAGGTTCCACATATTTCCCTTTATAAATCTCAATCAACGTGAATTTTAACAGACATGAGCGTACCTACAGCCCCAACCTGAATCCTCCCAGAATTTAGCAAATTTCAGTATGCAAATCAAAATGCTGCAGATGTTCTATCAGATGGTTGTGGCGAGCGCCCTCTTCTACGCGGTGGTGTGCTGGGGAGGCAGCATTAAGAAAAAGGACGCCTCACGCCTGGACAAACTGGTGAGGAAAGAAGGCTCTATTGTAAGCATGGAGCTGGACAATTTGACATCCATGGCAGAGCGACAGGCTCCTATCAATTATGGAGAATCAACTGCATCCACTAAACAGTATCATCTCCAGACAGAGGAGCAGCTTCAGCGACAGACTGTTGTCACTGTCCTGCTCCACTGACAGACTGAGGAGATCGTTCCTCCCCTAAACTATGCGACTCTTCCATTCCACCCGGGGGGGGGGGGCGGTAAACGTTAACATTATTCAAAGTTATTGCATATTTTTACCTGCATCTTTATCACTCTTTAATTTAATACTGTTTTTTGTATCAGTATGCTGCTGCTGGAGTATGTGAATTTCACCTTGGGATTAATAAAGTATTTATCTATCTATCTATCTATCTATCTATCTATCTATCTATCTATCTATCTATCTATCTATCTATCTATCTATCTATCTATCTATCTATCTATCTATCTATCTATCTATCTATCTATCTAGCTAATTGTCATAATTGTCTGTATCTTAACATCAGCAAAACCAAGGAACTGCTTATTGACTTTTGCCACACCAAAGAGCCTTTATGTCCGGTCACCATTCAGGAAGTGGATGTGAAGGTGTTCCAATGCTACATGTACTTGGGGGTCCTCATTAATGACAGGAACTATATAAGAAACGGCAGAACAGGATCCTTTTCCTTAAAATCTGTGTTCCTGTAATATGACCAGTGACATCCTTCACATCTTCTACAGCTCAGTGACTACCAGTGCTGTGGTGTGCTGGGCTCGTAACATCACTTCAAGAGAGGCCCACTAAATTAAAAGGCTAATTAAAAGTGCAGGCTCAATTATGGGATACATTTAGACCCCCTGGAGGTCGTAGAGGAGCAGAGAATGAAAACAAAACTGAGTGCCATTATGGACAATGCTGCACATCCTCTTTCTGACACACAAACACTGAGGGCTTTCAGCCAACAAATTATTCAGCAGAAATGTGTGAAGAAACGTGACTAAGGTTCCTTCATACCAACACCAATGAAAATATATATATATATATATATATATATATATATATATATATATATATATATATATATATATATATATATATATGCCCGGCTTGGACCCCCTGTCACTATATATTCAGGGGGAGCAGCCCTTGGTCGGTACAATACCTCCACCTGGACGCTGGATGGCCGCCCCCCTCGGTTGGAGCAGTGCCTCAGCCTCCCGCAGGGCTCCATGGGAGATGGAGTTCTCCACAGCCCTGTTGGGATCTGGGGTGTCTGTGTCCGGGGGCTGGCTTTCCACAATACATACATATTGTCACACACGTGCGGGTAAGGGGACGTTGTACGGACCAAGCAAAGGTAATTCCATGCCAGGCCAGGGGGTGGCGGGGTGCACTAAACCTTCTCCTGTTATCTCTACAGACCAGCCGCGGGAAAACCTATCTGATTCAGTGCTGACGATGCCGGTTCTGGCACCCAGATGAAGGTCACTTCCGGTTCTGGCACACAGAAGAAGGTCACTTCTGGCACACAGGCTGACGTCAGAAGGACATCACTTCCAGTTCCCCTACATCACTTCCGGTCTGATCCCTTAAAGCCACCATCTTTTCCAACCCTTGTCAGTTCCGTTTTGGACTCAGTATTGTCAACAGCTCTATGCTATTTGAAAAAATCTTTTGCAGCCAGGAATATTATACGGGTGGCTGCCCCAAACCTTTTTACGTGTGTCGAGTCTGTTCCTTTTTACAAAATATATGTATTTATATATCTATACTAATAAAAGGCAAAGCCCTCACTGACTCACTCACTGACTGACTGACTCACTCATCACTAATTCTCCAACTTCCCGTGTAGGTGGAAGGCTGAAATTTCGCAGGCCTATTCCTTACAGCTTACTTACAAAAGTTAGGCAGGTTTCATTTCGAAATTCTACGCGTAATGGTCATAACTGGAACCTCTTTTTTGTCCATATACTGTAATAGAGTGCACCTCCATGGCCATGGGAGGCGGAGTTGCGTATCGCGTCATCACGCCACCCACGTAATCGCGTGAACTGACTGTGAACGCAGTACGTACAAAACAAGGAAGAGCCCCAAAGAGCGCTGAAGAAAACATTCATTACACAATTGAGAAGGCACCGAAACAATAAGAAGCGACCGAGTGACGCATACAAGCATATTCATAAGTGCAGTTACTGTGGAAACAAAGCACGGTGTAAACCGTAAGTT